>NW_008794603.1:3017106-3036713 GCF_000699145.1 Aptenodytes forsteri | reverse complement strand
AGCGAGTCCCATGGTCTAAGTAGCCGAACCCCTGGCTGTGGCACCAGTCCCGTAACCATTTGTTGACTCGCCAGATTCGACTGGCCCTTTCAAACCCCTTCCCTTTGACTGGCAGGATTGATGAAAAAACTACCTGCGCTCCTGAGTCCCTTACCGCCACTCCCAGGGCTCTGTAGTCCTTCTTGATAGTCCTCAGCCTGCTCCCGGCTGTGTCACTGGTGCCCACGTGAAACAGCTGCAGCGGATAATAGTCAGTGGATTGTACGAGGCTTCGTAGCCTCTTGGTGACATTGCGGATAATCTTGCTGACTAACATGGAGGTAGTGGGTTGTAGTTCAGTATATTTAGCTTCTCTAATGGTTGCACTGGTAGAAAACAAATCCCTGCTTTTAACATCTCGCACAGACTGTTGTTTACTGGGCTTGGGTCTGATTCAACCTGGAGTTCAGAAGGTAAGTATGGACCTTCTGTTTGGCTGTTTCCAATGTCATATTTTTGTTTCCCTCTCCTTCATTGCTCTCTCAATGCAAAACAGCTGTGCCACAGTAAATATTTTTCACATTATGAGCAATATGGATTGATACAATTTTAGAAAAATAATTTATAAACTAGTATTTAAATGTAGAACTATTGTATGTGATTCTCCCTAAGTCATAGAAGATTCAAATTCATTGTGGCTGTATTTTAGTGAGGAGATTTCTGGAATGAAGAGTAATTCCCAGATTGAGACTTTAGATCATGATCTCCTAAGTCTTGCTGTGAGAACTTTTTTGCAGTGATACTAGTACCAAACTTACCCTGATAAAATACAACATACATTGCTTTTTAAAACTATTTTAAGACTACTGCGAAGAGTTCTGCTGATACCCCTTGTCTTTGCAGAAAGCTTTTCTCATTTGATGGCTTGGATTTTTAGTGTTTTCTTCAGAAACACCATATACTGTTTGACAAGACTACTTTTTTGTAAGATGAGTACCAATAGAAAACCAGGTGAATGAAATGCTAAAATTTTGACGTGGTTTTATTTAAGGGAATGAGTTATATCCAAGTGTTTGATTAGGACATTGTGGCTGTACTAATTATATCCGTTACAAGCACAGCTTGCAAAGGTCCTACTTTGGGTATTGTTTTGGTTGCAGAGATTCCTCTTGTTAATATCTTACCTTGTTTGGGAGATTGTGATGGCAGAATAACTCCTTCATTGGCACAAGTTTCATCTTCGGTAGCAGGGTTTGCTGATACAGATACAACCTTTCATATTTCATGATCTTTCCAGTAATGCTTTCTGTATTTTTTTTTCTCATAGCTTTCCTTTGTTCCTTTCTTGAGCTTAATGTGAAAAATGGCTGCAATGTATTCATAACATAGTTATTAGAAACTTCTTTATTGTTCTGTTCCTTGATTTGTTTCTTAAGACATGTTACTTTGGTGTATTCCCTAGGTCATCTTGTTTCATGCTTCTGAGTTTCTGAGAGAGGTAGAATTGATTGATCCATTCCCCCACCCCCACCTTTGCATATTTCCTCTAGTATGCAAATAATCTTTTATTGTATGCTAAAGTTCAAGCCCTTGTGCTGTTGTTTTAGGGCACTGTAGCAGTTTCACTTGCATCGACTTGTTGTGTAATAAGTTGACTGTATTTATCCCTTAAAGAAATTGTCTTCTGTCAGTGGACCAAATACTTTATTCTAGTTACTTAGGAGTAACAAGCTTTTTCTTCCCTTAGTCAAGGATTTTTTTTTGGGGGTGGTGGTTGTTGTTGTTTGTGGGTTGTTTTTTCTTTTTTTCCTTTTAATTTTCATAGTAGCCAATGGCCCTTTTCAGTTCCACTATGAAAATCTGATTTTTAAACTGGAGCTTGTTGAAATTAATTTTTGGAAAGATTATAGGTAGGAAACAACTAGCTTTTCTCACTGGATCACTGCCATGTGTCTAGTCCATATGTGATTAATTTGAAGGAGTAATAGTGTTAGTCAGTTTAAAAAAAAATAAGGGCATTTGAATTTTTTTCTTCTAAAATTGTGTTCAGTAAGTTAATTTTGATAATTTCTGAATATTGTTAGTAGATTTCTTTAATTGTGCTTTTTTGGAGATTGATGCTTAAATTCTGAACATGGTGATTAGCATTTGTTTTTTCTCAGTTTCAGGCTTTTCCAGGGTTGATTCAGGTTATCATTTCATAGCACTTTCTCATACAAAACAACTTTGTGAGCAGTTTGTTCTGGGGGGTGTGTGTGTGTGTACATAAGCATCATTTAAAAGAAAATAAAATATTTTTCTTGGGCTTGGCTTAATAAAGAAAACAACAAAGTATGGCATTGATGACTGTAACATTGTGGAAAAAATTTCCTTCATGGTTCAGTTATTGTTGTTTTCTGCTACATTGTTGCCTCACATAATTAAACTACAGATAGGGATTTTATTAAAACTGCATACTTCACCTGGGTTGGTTTTGGTCATGGGAGCATGTGTGTTCAGTAGTGATCTAAGTGCTCCACCTGCCTTTCAGTTTGTTTACCAGGAAATCAACATGTGTAAACTGCAGGAAGTACTATTTGACCCTCTCGGCAGTATCTCATTACAATAATTGCTAATCTCTGAATAAGACAGCCATGTTTTGTGTGTAACACAGAGGGAGGTTGTGGTAGATTTTAGATGCTTCCTCAAATACAGCTTTGTAAATGCTTGCTTGAATTTCGTTTTCAGGGTAGCTTTTGAGAATAGACATCTGGCGACCTTTGGGCTCAGCAAAGCTCAGGCACAGTAGCATGTGTTCTTTCTTCTTTCTTGACTGAAAAAAAACCAAACAAACAACCAAAAACCAACACCAAAACCACGGCTTGTTGTTTTGGAGTGCTGTCATTGCTCTGTAGCGACAGGATAATGGCTACTTCCTGATTAAACCATTCTCCACAGTAAGCTGTTAATGTTCTGTATCTATTTTTCTGTAATGCCAAGTGTTCAGTGCTTTTCTTCTGTGTTTCCTTCCCTCCCCCTCCCTCCCTCTTCCCCAGGTTAATAGTTTGAAATGTTTATAGATTGAAGAAAGAATATATAGAGCTGCAACTTTCAATTTTTTGATATTCTAAGACAGACAACTACTGCTTTTTTGTAATGCTTATCTGATAGTAGTGATGAGCAAATATATCTGATCTGCATGAGATTTAAAAAAAAATTAAAGTCTGTTTAGGTGTTAGACAACTAGTATTATATGAAAAATTCTGATGAATACTCACTGGACAAACACAGTGACATAAAATGCATGTGTTTTCATGCACATTCTGAAGTACTGGTATTTCATAGCTTATTTTTATCACTTGCAGAACTGTTTCATGTTTAACACAAACTTAGTTTTCAAATAAAACAGCCTTTTTGTCAGCTTTTCTTATATGTATAGGAAATGTGCTGTTTCTGTATTTATTATAGTTGATGCATTATTTTTCCTTCAAGTAGTTTCTTGGCTCTTGCTGATGTGGACTAAGTGGGTGTGACAGCTATCACTCAGTGCACAGGTCCAGTTTTATTTTACTCCAGAGTATCAGTCTTACTGATATCTTATATCAAGTTTTCATATTGTAAAAAGATGATTGCAGTGCATTTTTGGTCTTACTCTGCTCTGTTAAATGGATCTACAATGAATTTTTTTTTTTTTAAGGTTGGTCTTACCTTATGCTAGTATAAATGGCATAGAATTTGCAATAGTGTTGTACGTATCATGATAACTGTTACTGAATTTCTATACCAGATAATACCAATGCATGTTCTTGGTTGTTTCGTGAAAGTTTAGAAAGGTGCTAAGTCAAATTTTGCAGTTCCATTATAAATTCATATTAAAATAATACTGTGCTGTTGGTACCAAAGACTTTTTGTCCTTTTTTTTTTGTAAGCTAGTTAAGAGTATGAAAAAAACCTGTAGTGAATTCCTAACCAAAATCACTGTTGCTCTTCAAAATGTCCACTATTTCTATTATCAATCTTACTATTATTATGTTCCATTCAGTAACAGGAGGTATCCACTATGTTGATAGATACTGGAACCGAAAATGAAATCTTGAGAAAAATTATGATTCAAGTTAAAAGAAATAGATATTTCATAAGAGATAGTTAAAAGAATAGATATTTTCAAATGACATAGCCATTATTAAAGAACTTGTAAAGTAGACAGCATATACAAGAAATCTATGTTTGTTCACACAATGAGAAAAATAAGTAGGTGAGGAACAGAGACAGTGTTCCTCTAGCTTGGGGTAGAAAGAGGATTTTGGAGATGCTTGACCTATTAGTTCAATTGGGTTGTCATATGTAGAGAAAAGGGTGTGGACAATAGAGTGGACAGAACGTGTAGATACAGATCTATTTTGAGGGGAGCGAGGCAGGAAAAATGCCGTGGGGAAGAAAAGAAGAGGGATTCAACTTAAATTAATTTGTTAAAGGGCTCTTCTTCTCAAGTGGTGGTTAAGACCTGGTATTTGGAAACTGTTGATTTGCACTGTTTTTTCCCCAAAATAATTACCCATGTATTCTGAGGATTACTAAGGAATGAGTGCCAGTCAACATTCTCTATGAAACTATGACCTCTTCACGCTGAGAACATTAACTGCAAAGTAAAGGTTTCATGGGATAGCTTTAGGTTTCTTATGCATGCTGCCTTCCTTACAAGCCCCTTAACACTGGCTTTTTAATTTGAAAGACCTGTGACCTGGAGTACTATTCTATACTAATCCCTCTTACAAAACAATATTCCATGAATGTTTTTAACAAAATACTGAATTGCTCCTGTTACTAGATAAAATTTTATATAATTTAATGTTCTAAAGAAGTTACAATAATGCTTAATATTGACAATGTCTAAGAAATGTCCTAATTTGGGTGCCAGCAAAACATGCGTATCGTCTTCCAGTAGGCTTGCACCCCCTCGCTGTCTAGCTGGCATCTTGTACTCCTGGTCAGTTTTTTCCAACATACTACAATCCTGGTGTTTTAAAAACGTTTCCCTTGCTATTTTTAATCTTTTCGCATACTCTGTCTCTGTAGAGGCTCTTAAACTCAAAGCTCAGTGCCTCACAGCTGAACTTGTTGGCTCAAAGCTTCAGCTTAGCTTACTTGACAAAACTGGATTCCTGTGAAATAGGAGGGACAGCCCTGATGGGTGCTGCTGGAGCTGCCGGTTCATGTGCTGCTTTTCAGTTCGTGTCAGTTGTGTCCCACAGAGAGAGGGAAGTGTTGGGGGGCTGCTTCAGTCAAGGGATACAGCTGCTCTTGCTGCACTGAGAAGGGCAGATCCTAATCCACAGTGCAGCCGTAGGCCATCACTGTGCACTTCTTGTTGCCATCCTCTTGAAGTGAATGCTGCGTGCAGGAGTTGGGGCTGCTTAGACTTCCTTCTCCTCCACCGTGCAAAAGAGGTACAGTTTTATCTGTTACTCAGATATGACCATGACGTACCAGCTTGCCTTTGCAGAGTGCTTTTAAATTCTGAAAGAATGGTTTATGGGAATACTGTGTATCATTGTTAATCTTTAAATGATTACCAAGCTTTGCCAAGAAAACAACACCTGATACAGCTAAAATGGATTCCTGTATTTTAACCAGTATTCTTTACTAATGTAGGAAAATGTAATCTTTAGCATGTGGCTTTGTTAGAAGCCTGAAAGCTAGATAGGTATTCTGACACGTACTTTTGTTTTTGTAGATGGAAATATGGATGGCTTATTATCTTCTTTCTCTCCAGTATGTGGAAATAAAAATGCAATCTGTCAGGTTTTTTATGTCTAACCACTTCCTTCAAGTGAGTAAATAACATTAAGATGTCAGATCTGCATCTGCTTCGTTTTTAAGAATAACATTGTGAATGGAGTCAGCAAGGATAGTCTTCTGACATGGTAGTAGTTGCTGTGGCTTCTGTTGAGGCTTGGTTTTATTTCTTTGTATCTTAAGAACCCCATTATTATTCCTTCTAGTTACTCTGTTTAGATAAACTTCAGTAGACTCCTCTCCTCCCCTGCTCTCCCCCCCCCCCCCCCCCATTTTTTTAAAAGATTATAATGCCTTAAAACTGGATGAAACAATGAACAAATAAGAAAGATATTTTGGAAATGAGGGTGGCTGCCAGTGATGAAGCTGACTTAAATCGATGGCTAGTATAGCGTAGAATACTTCCTTCTAGAACTGGTTCTGGGTTTCCATGAGTGGAACAACATGAAAATGTGGAAACCATTTATCTGTCTCTCAGCCTTGCTGCCTCAGAGTATTAGCGGGAACCATTGTATTCCTACTAGATGACGCCACAAGGTGCTTTAAGAGTTCAAAACTGAGGAATTAGCATTCCTCAATGACAAGTTTTTTTTAGTCAAGGTGCCAAAACTCACTTAATGATATTGAGAGGCTGATAGACTTCTTCGTTATCATATGGGGTAAAACTAATCTTCGCTGGCATTGAAGAACTGAATGTACAATTCTAGATGTTTGGCTTTTTCTCTTTTTGTTTAAATGTAAAACGATATTAATGTTAGAATAATGAGACTGAAGTTTGGTGCTATTCTAAAACAAAATCAGGACCCATTGCAAAGCCTGAGGCTGGTACAGGTACACATTCAAAAGATGTTTTCCTGAATGTTTTTCTGAAACTCTTAGTGTACAAGAACTTGTTTCTCATCAG
The DNA here is from genome assembly GCF_000699145.1 of Aptenodytes forsteri. Taxonomy (NCBI): domain Eukaryota; kingdom Metazoa; phylum Chordata; class Aves; order Sphenisciformes; family Spheniscidae; genus Aptenodytes; species Aptenodytes forsteri. Next base: position 3,030,055 of record NW_008794603.1, on the reverse strand, counting down.
AGTATGCTGGTTGTTTTAGTTTTAGCAGTTTTCAAAGGAGTAAAATAGTATCTTAAATTCTTAGGATGAAAAATCTTTAAAAAAAACCCCCACAGTAGCAGCTAATGCAGACTCTAGACCATTTATTATGAAATTTGGTTAACATCCTTGCCCCTTCGTACTCGTTGGGAGTACATGAGGTATTATGATAGTCTGTAAGTTTAGGACTGCAGGGTAAAGGAATCCTTTTCTCTGCATCTTTATTCTTTGAAAGATTTACAGGGGAGTGCTCGTGAACTAGTTCTGAGTTGGTTACTTTGACTCACGTGGAGTTCATACACACAAATAGATACCTGCGTTTGTAGCTATTTCTTCCCAAAGTTATCTTTCTCTTAGCTTATGCTTTTAAAGTTTACCTGTTTGGATTGACATTTTCTCTGCCCACTCATTTTTTTTAATGCACTTTTTTTCCAACGTGAAGCAAAATAATATCAGGTGGCAAAACACGTTGTTTTTAGTGAGTTTTTTAGAGAGTTTTTGTGTATGTATGTTAGAGCAGATACATTAGGTTTCACAAAGTTAGCCTTTGTTTTAATGTCTTCTGTCATTCTTTGGCAAAGATAGGCAAGGTTCAGTTATGCAAATACTAACCAGCATGTTTGGCACAAGCATGAATTTTAACAATTCCCAGACAAACCTGTGGCAGCTTTTGCCATCAAAGGTTCAGCAGGACACTTCCTCTGTAAGTTTTTCTTAAGCTCTCTTGGCGCCTGTAATTGGAGCCTAGATTTTGAGCTTGAAGAAGTGAAGTCTGGCTTTTGAACCTTGGAGGAGGTGTGCAATACAATGACTAAACTGAACGAAGTTTCTGAGTGACAAAGTCAGCAGAAAAGCAGAAACTGTGCTTCTGACAGATTGAAAGTCAGGTTTTGGAAAAGCACGAAAAAACCCCATTGACTTCAGCTGTCCCAGTTTCAGACTTCTTGGCCACAGTGTGTATTTCTCTTTTGTATTGTATTTCCTGTTTAGTTCTGTATCTGCTCTGAGACAGTTCTAATAGACTTAAAATGCTTGAAGTTACTATTTTGTGCAAATGCACTGCTATATGTGTATTGGTAGGAGATGAAGAAACAGATTCTGAGATTGAAAAGAAAAGATTTCTTGAGCTATTAATCAGAATTTATTTAAAATAAATACATACTTTCACAGAAAGATGGTTGTATATTTTTGGGATCTTCCTTAATACGAGGTGAGTTTTAACATATTTTGAACACTGAATATCTATTCAATTAATATAATGTTTTATTCGAGACTTGCTGTTTTCATAAAATACAATACTCATTAAGAAAACAGAAATGGATTAGAAAATTGTAGATGAATCACACAGTGGTCAAGAATACCCAGCTGCTAAACAACACTGCTTTATCCTGTTTGTTGAGTCTTTAATAATAAATGCCATTACATAACACTAAAGAAAGTTCATGTTGAAAGCTACGTACATAAACTGTTGATTTCAGAGTATAACTATTAAGTTGATTTAGAAAACAGTCCACATAGGTTGCTTTTCTGTCTTTTATCATGTTGATTTGGTGCTAATATGCAGTTGTTAAGAGAATTTATTTAAATATAGCTGAACTGGAAATTTCTTACAATTCTAGGACTTATAAAATATTAGAAGAGACGGTATTTTTTGTTTCAAACTTGACTCTCATTCCTGTTTAATCAAAATAATATATTTGAGAATGTACTGGCCATTTCCCTCCCCTATCCCCTGGCACCACCCCCCTCTTTTGTACTGTTAGTCTAAAAGGTGAAGATTTTTTTCTTGGTGCCATTTTTTTCAATGGCAGAGCTGGCAAGGGAAAACATTTTATACAATACTAATTACAGTTATGAGGACAGGAAATTTTATGAAGTATAAATGTAAAATACCAGCGTAATCATTTGACAATAGGCTTTCAGAACTCATTGCAAGAAATCTAAACTTATTTTCTTGAAGGTGCACTTAAGTTATCCGTTATTTGAAGTCCATTCAGATGAGTGTAACAATGCAAAATTTGGATATTTTCACTGGGCATTAATTTAAACTTTTTGTTTAGATAATAGACTGTTAGGTAATAGGCTGTTGTATACCATGCACACAACTTTATAAACACATTGAGACCAAAAAAAGAAGTAAAAAATGAAAGAACGCTACTTCAGCTCAGTAGATGGCTTTATGGTACCTAGCTACCTTAAATACTTGTTTCTACTTGCATTTAAAAATAAAACACATTTCAGTCAGGTGTCAATAACATTTAGAATTATGTGTAAGGACTTCAGTGAGTCAATTCTGTGTTAATTTAAAAATAGCTTATTCTGCTAAGATAATCAGGTTTAATTAAAAGTGCTTTGCTGAAAGAAGAGCAGTTGCTTTAACGTCCCAGTCCTTGGACAGCTGCTGTTTTGCTGCATGAATATTGTCAGATGAAATAAAACAGAACAAAATGTTGGAATCTTTTATTTTTCCTTTTTTTCAAGCTGTTTGTCTTTAAAAGTCACATACAGAATAGCTACTGGTAATCTTTCCCAACTGTTTATATGACAGTGCAAGAAACTATCGCTGCTTATTCAGGTTTGCTTCATCTTGATAAATCAAACGTATTGATACAGAGTCTATCAAATCCAGGAGAGAGATTAATGGGTTGAGCTCTCTGATGTACTAGGGACAGTTGCTCAGGCCCTATGGTGCATGACCACAATCCTCACACAGTCGTCAGCAGGGATCCTGGGCCCCTTTGCTTGCTCCCCTGTGAGCTGTGCTGCGACCTGCCTTTTCTGAGGCTCCGTCTCTGGTGCTGGCTGAATAGGTGATTGGCACTCCCTCAGTTGTAGGCAACAGGTACAGGCACTCCCGTTCAGAAAACAGCTAGTAGACACTGACAGTTACAGCTGACAGAAGCAAAAGGCTCCTGGTGCCAGCCATCGCTGTCAGCAGTAGGCCACCAGAAGTTCCTAAAAGGTGACTACTGAAGTAATTTCCCCCAAAAATTCCCTGAAGAAGCAACCTGGTTAACTGCTGCAACAGTTGCTCTGCCTCTGTCAGCTGCCTCGTTTGCTGCACTGTCATAGGCAAGGTCAGAAACCTATAATATGGTTTATAGAGCCACATTATGTATGTGACTTTCACCTGTTTTCAATTTCATTTTAAAAGAGATTATTTTGTAATTAGTGTTCCTTTCACTGTTACTTACAATATATAATTATGGGTAAGAAATTCTTCTTTATGCTCAACTGAAATACAATTTTCATTTTTCAAACTGTTAATTTTCTCCTTTTCTTCCTTCCTTGTAGAGAAAGATAAGGAGAACAAAATCAGGAGGTAGATATGTTACCAAGTGGCATATATCTAGATATTAACATTAAAAAGATTAGAAAGTGCTGTCCTAAAACCCCGGTACGTGAGCTACTGTTATGCAGTAATAGTTAGAAATTAATTATGCTCTTTCCCTCTTACCGTTCTCAGTGGTGGTACTTACCAAGCTAAAAAATGTTGACTGCAGGACACTCCTGTGTCATCAGTCTTGAAAAAACTTGTCAGAATTATCCCATGAATGACTAGGTCACTTAAAAGTATGATAGTGATTCTCATTTAACTTAATGAATAGGGACTTAAGTGGGAAGAGCATTTCTCACCTGATTCTCACAGAATAAAGTGTATTCAGGCTTTCTTCACTGAAGGGAAAATATTTATCTCAGAGGAAAAATTAGGATGTAGGATGCAGAGGGAAGATAAACTTCTTTGTTAGGCATCTATTTAGGTATGTAATTATTGGAGATGAAGGCAATTTCAGGACATGTTAGTGTCGCAGGCACTTTAGTGAAATGACTCTCTGTAAACTTTCTGGAACTTTTTGTTTTCAGTTGCTTCTGTCCTTTACACACAGATCATCATTACAGCACCTGTAATTCAGTCCATGGACACCTATACCTCCAAGTGATTCTAGATGGTGTGTCTACAGAGAGGACTTGGAAAAGCCAAATCCAGTCCTTCATATATGTAGAACTTTCTAGCACCTGAATGATCCAGAGATTTCAGGCAGTTTAGAAAAGGAGATAGTGTCAAAAATTGGCTGGATCACAGTGACTTTAAAACAGCATTAGTTCAGTAAAAGGTACACATCTTAATCTAGTGTACGACCCTGTTAAACTGGCTTGCTTCACCAGGGAAAAAGTTTTTGGTGCTTTTGCCATTTAAACAACTTCGCTGTTTTTTCACAGCTGGCCTGCTGTGTTCTGTGGAAAACGAACACCTCAGGAGCCTCTGTTGGTGTTAATGAAACAGGACAAGGCATTTACTGCGAGGCAATGTTCTTCGCTTTATTCTTTATGCTTACTGGACCATGATTTTATTGGATACTGAAGTTGGAGGGAAAACAGTGACAGTGGAGTTTGGTTAGCTGTTTACACAGTTAAAGTACAAAAAGACCAATTAATGCAGTTCTTAGTGGCAAGTCCCAAGTTGTTTAGTCATGTGAGGCCCAGGAACTTTCTCACCTCGAGTTGCCGGTATAGGATATCTGTCATTTACTCTTAGAATATCTGATGTCTTTAAAGCAATGATGGTGAGAATTTGAGATAGATAAATAAAAAGGAACAGTTTTTATGTCATACTCCTGATTTTAATGGATTTGTCTGCAACAGGGGTGTTCAGACACTCTTCCCTCTTCCTTGCTGTTAAAGTCCAGTCAAAGCAATTCTTTGTGTCAGTGGTATTATTTCGGCACTCAAGTTTTGCTGCTTTAAAGACCTGCTCGAGAAATGTATCGAAAGAGACTATGCTGCTGCACTTCACTGGTCGGTCTGGTACCTTAATTTATAAAATGACACTATTCTTTGTTGTCCCTTCTTGGTAGGTGAGGAAAAGGGTAATAATATAAATGTGCATTCATACTTTCGTGAGTTCTAAATGCATTTCTTCACCTCTGTGAAATACCTAGGTATTTTGTGCATAAGTAGTGCATAGTTGAATGAAAAGATTAGCTTGATAGACATCAGCAAGTAAAAAATTCGGATGCATAACAACTGGTAAGCAAAATAATATGGAGTGTATCACTGGGTGATTATATGCAGGAGTACTTGTTTCAGATATAACATAAAGTTGTAAATATGAGCAGGGAAGATAAACAAGTGATTCTTGGGAAAAGAACCTGAAAAAGTCCAGTTGTTTAGCTCAGAGAGGCGAATAGGAGAACAGGATACAGATAACCACAAAAGTAGGTGATGGTGCTTACTCTCAGTCACAGAATGCTAGACTAGGTAGTGGCCAGATAACATATTACTGACTAGTCCTGTTTCTCTTTTATGTTTGGAAACTGGGGGCCTGATGTTCACAGTACTGGGAGCCCTAGCACACAATTAGGTTTGTAAGACTGTAGAGCAAAATGTAATTCTTTTGAGTCCTTAAACATAAATCATGCTACCATGTCAAGGAATGCATTGTAAGGGCCCACTGCTCTCCCCCCCATCTGAGTTACTTTCTTGAGATTTCCTATAGGAAGCCTACTTACGCACATATTTATGGGTTTAATTCAGAGTTTTCTTGATTGTAAGCTGCAATGAAACAGGCATATCGACAAAGTATTGCTGACAAGGAAGCAATGTATTGTCTTTTTAGCTCAATGTTAAGAATTACCTGATTATCAAATGACTGGATAAATAGGGCACAAATCTGTTGTGTATCATAGAATCATTAAGGTTGGAAAAGACCTCCAAGATCATCGAGTCCAACCGTCAACCCAACACCACCATGCCCACTAAACCATGTCCCTAAGTGCCTCATCTACACGTCTTTTAAATACCTCCAGGGATGGGGACTCAACCACTTCCCTGGGCAGCCTCTTCCAATGTTTAACCACTCTTTCAGTAAAGAAATTTTCCTAATTTTCCAAAAAATTAGAGGAAATAGAATGTTTAACAGCTTATTTTTGAATACATACAACAAAAAGGAACAAAAAATGGGCTTTCGAATACCTGAAATACTACAAATAATCTTTATACTTCATCTTAATATTCTGATTATTTTTGCAGCTATCCTTAGAAACGGAGTTTTTGTTTGATAGATCCAAATAGTAATTTCTGTAAAAAGCATGCTAGTGAAATTGCTCACTTGTAGTTTATTTTCTGTGCTCCTTCAACACTTACTTACTGATTTTCAAGCTACTATTGGCATAGGATATCTAATGTGGGTTCTTGTTAGCTATTTCAGAGCTACCCTAAGAAAGAATTTTTGCTATGTATTTAAAAAATGTTGTATTGAGTATCAGTACACAAAGATTGAGTAATACTTTGATTTTAAAAAATTATAGAGGTAGTTATAGATACAGTTTGCTCAGTGCCCTCACAAGCAAGTAATAGTATAAAATGCTATCCGTCTTGCTTCTGTAGAACAAGATGTAGTAGTACTAGAATCTAGTGCAGATAAACGAAGTATCAAAGTCTCATAATCAGGATATGAAAAAAATATTTATGTGGGGAATGAAAGATTGACTTTTTACACAGAAACTGGAAATGTTTTTAATCTGTTTAAGCTGAACTGTCATGCACAAAAATATAATCCTTAAAAACTGATATTCATCCCAAGTCAGGATAAAATATTGCAGTGATTAATTTTTTTTCTTGGAACAGAAAGGTTTGTGAAACGTCAGTTCTGAAATGATGAAATGTTTGTTTCAGTGTGATGACAGAATCTGATGGAATTGCCTCTTTTGGGCAATCTTACCAAACTGATGCCAGAGAATCCTTTTATCTGAATGTTCTTCAGATACTATTATATCAGCCTCTACAGTCATGATGGAGTCCAGGCTCTGCATCAATTTTAGGTAGTGCCAATACTTATTTGCCTTTTAGAATCTGCTTAGAAGTGTTGAATACAGACATGTAGTGCTGTCATCTCCACTCCATGAGCTATGTCTCCGTGAGCCTTAGTGTTGTCTCCACAGAATTGCACTCTAACATTGTCCTCCTTTTATCTAAAGCATGAGTGCTCATCTTCTTGAGCTGGACTAATTGCACAGCTTTTCCATTGGCAAAAGTAAATGATATGATGGGGTCCTTTTCTTGTCACCTGATTGACATTTGCTGCGCTGCAAGGAGTGGCTTGTGCAGATTAATTGTACTAGCAGGCTGCTTTTGTAGGGTGAACATTCCTGGTTGAAAGTGTTACATCTGTTTCTCCATTTTTGCCAGGCCAGTCCTGACTCAGTTATGCCAAACTTAAGACTTGGATCTGCTTTTAAGTGGCTTTTAGTAAGTCACTTTGTGTAGATAAAGACTGTTAAAACAGACGTTTGTGGAATTGTGATGTCATGTATTTGTGATTTTATGAATATTTTCACTGCTATGGATTCTGATGCAGTAAACAATGATTTGTTATGCCACTGATTGAATCTGGCTTGGTATTAGAAAGGGGAGGGCTATAAAGGGTTTAGAGCATAATGCAGGAGTGTACCATGTGCCTCACACAGTGTAACTGACAGTAATATATTAAAGTTATTTGTGGATAGAAGTGTCTTTGTAGTTGATATGATACCTATGAAACACAAGCCAATCTTGTTGTTGATTTACTAAAAAAAGTTTTATTGTGGTGGTTGAGTTACTAAAAAAAGTTTTATTGTGGTGACTTTTTTCCCTAGAGAGTTTTATGTAAAGTGGTTAGAGTAAGTTATTGAAAGTGACATAATTACAGTGAAGTTCTGTAAAACTTAGAATGTTTAGCACTTAACCTGGCCTTTAAGGCTTGTACAGCATTTGAGACATGTAAAATGAATCTCATTAATTATTTTGACACTTTTATTTGAGTTTAAAACTCTCAGATGTCTAAAACGTTGTAGCAGTAGTAGGCTGCGTGTTGGAAGGTCTATGACCAGACCTTGTCACTAGAGCAAGGAGCATCACTGGGAGCCTCCTGTGTCCATAGCTTGTCTGTAATGAACTGGACCCATTCCTGTGGGTGCTACACTTACTTCTCTGTGAGGTTTTGGTCAGGGTACTTGTTTGTTTTGTGTATTTTTTGGCACACCACTGCTTTTACACCACTCCTCCTTGGTTCTGCGGCCTTTGTGACATCGCGGTGTGGAACCCATGGGTGCCACTTGACCTGCTGGGTCACCCCCGGCCAGCACCCATGCTCTGCATTACCTTTCATGCGGTGACCTTTTTGGGCTCTGCCCCACTTTGAAGGAGAAGAGTTAGATGTTAAATTTTACTTCGCAAAATGAAACTGCATTTCAGATTTGTGATGAGCTCTACTGTGCTGGACTGTCTGTTCTGAGAGACGCTGATGTGCTTCCCTTCAGCAGCTGTAAGTTCTTCAGCATTAGAGCACTCATATTGACTCAAGAAATAGTCACGGATTGGCAATATTATGATACAGTATGATTAAATACCTCGCTGTAAGGCAAGAGAACACCAAATGTTGTGGGACTCTTCTCCAGTTGGCTGCCAAATAATTGTTACGAATTTCACTTGGTCATTGAAGAAGACTGAAGTATATTTTTACCCTGCACTTTTGACTTCTTTTTCACTGTGTTAGAGGTAATCATTGAAATAATGAAGCAATACATAGGAGTGTAGAGGTTAAACTGGAAGTTGGAGGTAAGTCTACTGTTGAGGTTTTTTTTCAAGACCTACTTTACAGTATTTATGCATCCCGACTAGCATTGACAGGATACTATTATGTCCATAATAATATCTTGTGAAGGGAGTTACTTGTTACTACCTGTTTAAGAGTAAGAATATATTTTTTCTATGTTAGTATACATTTCAGCAAAGCATGGAATTGGTAGGTAATTTAATTTAAAGAAATTTCACCTTGTTAAATGTGAAAATGATTTGATTGTTGTTTCCTTTAGTAAACCTTTACCTATTTTTAGTGTTCTTATTTTTATTAAACATTAGTAATTTTTTTCCTTTGGTTTTTTGCAGAAAAGACAACATTTTCCTTGTGTAAAGCTGCATATACTTCCCTTCCTTGTTCCTTTCTAATGAGAGATTGCTTTCTGTTTTCATTGGGTTCAGTTGCATTCATGTTTATTATTCACTATGGAAAACTCTGGGAAAATAACTGGAGTTTCGGGCAAAGCATTGAGAGGAACTGACACAAATCACTACGCCTGGAAAATAAAAAATGTCAGTTTTATTTTTTTCTAGTTTTACTTATTCGATTTCTCTTTTACAAATATGAGAGTTTAAAAAGCAATCATGAAAGTTCATAAGCATCGACTGGCAAAATACCTTAAAATGGAACAAATGTCTAATTCATACTTGAGGTTAAAAAGAATATGGATCTGCTGTAACGGGTATGGACTTTTTTAGTCACAGAATGCATTAGGTCTACAGTGTAATTATTGCTGATCCTGACTAATGACTGTTTCAGGGATTATCTCTTTTGGGGTCAACCATCTGCTGTGGTTAGAGTAGTAAACTAACTAAACATAATTAAGGGTTGACTTAGTTTGAAAGCAAAAGTATGCATGTCTCTAGGAAAAGAATATATTTTTTTCAGTTCAAAATCATTCAGAAATACCAATATTCCAGTTTTCTGTTAATGACTTCAAGCAAGCAGCTGACTTAAAGGTTGAAAATGCAACCCCCCCAAAACCACCTCCCAACCCCCTGCAAACTGAAACAAAAAGAGCGGGCGGAAAAAAAGAGAGGGGGGGGCGGGGGGGGGAGGTAGGGAGCCTTAAAAGGTCAGTTTATTACTATTCTCCCAGTTGTTATTTGATGCTGTATTACCAATTCAAACAAATGGCTTACGCTGGTTAAAAGCTTGCAAGTATAGCTAAATTTACATTTCTGCATTAAAAAAAGTATTGATTTACCAAGGTTATCTTCCCATTTGTGACACAAGTGCAGATTCCTTATAGGTGGTTCTTAACTGTGCTTATTTATAAAATACATTAGATGGGAAAGACTTAATTTAATGCTCTATTATTACACACAACATGACAGCAATTTTTTTTAGAAATTGGAGAGTTCTGGATGTTTTTGTCAGGAAACATAAGTAAAATACAAGTTTCAATCCTGAGTTTTGAATGCAGTGCATTAAAGCTTAGAAATACCTTCCCTTTTACAAGTGATTACTGTAATAATACCATTATGGTGTGTTTCTAATTTCCCTTATGCCATCCATATCTACAGTAAATTCACTGTGGCCATACTTAGAACAATGAATACCAAAGTACAACAAACCCATAGGTTTTTGTACAAGGACTGCCTGTTTGTCTCACCTAAGTTCAATTATTCATAGTGTCTAAAAAATGTACTTTATTATAGTCATATATTGATCTCTCTATATATACTAAAGATAGTAAACTTTTTGTAGCGTGAAATAATGCATGTGTTTGCAAATGCTACACGCTTAAATCTGTAGATACAGACTTAAATCATAAGCCCTTATGAAAGGGATTTCTATTATTATCCTTAGGAATAATTATAAAATTTAATGGAGGTAATATGACATTTAAAGTCTACAGTATATACAGTATTTTTCAGTGGCCTGCTTCCACTGAGTAGCAGTTTAGCTGACTTAAGTTCACAGGTTACTAAAAATTAATGGGGTATTCTTTAACTGTGGATAGAAAATGTTTAATTGAAGAAAAGTATGTATTTAGGAGTCCTGAATTAAAAACTTAAAATGTTTAATAATATTTTGCCTTGATAAATTCTCTGAAGGAAATAGCTTTTGTGATTTCTACTATTGTTCTGAAGGAAAAGTTCATAGCCCTCATATTCAGTATAGTAGTAGATACTTCTTTGTACCATATCAGTGTAAGTAGTTAATTTTTCTATATTTGCAGGAAAAAAAATTTTTCTTCTGCAGGCATGTAAATTATGTGTGATAAATTGGGCTGTAAAGAATAAAAGCAATGAAGTCTTTTGGTGCTGTTCTCTGCAGAGTGGTTGTTTGCAGTTTGTGTAAAGGGTAGGCAGTTCTATATGATATACTATGGTTCCCTTGTTAGCAGAATTTTCACTTCAGGAAAGTAGTATCTTTTGTTCTGCTAGCTAGCAAAGTCTAGAGACTTTATCTAGTACATAGAAATTGCCGCATATAAAAATTATCCATGATAAGGAATTAATGATCTAGTTAAAATGAGCACAGTGTTTCTTCCAGATATTTTGTGTGTTTCTCCGTGACTTTTGCTTTTGTATTTCCTTTGGCTTTTTAAGATTCACTTTTACTGACTGAGAGGAACCAAGGATACTGCATCTTTCTGGGGAAGTAGGTAATAGCTTTTATGCTGGCTTTCCAAATGAGTATTTGGGAAGTCACTGTTTAACATAACTTTTGGATCAGAAGTGCTGTTTAACACATCAGTTTTCTAAATTGATTAAAATAGAATTTGGAAAAGTGTGTCTTGCTTGTGTACTTGGCATTCTGTTTTACAAAGACTGGGAGTGAGATTTTATAGCAGTCGTTTGACTCATGCTTAGTACTTGGCCTCCTCACGTTTCCGGTGATAGGTCTGAGAAAGGGTGTTGCCTCTGTAGCTGAAGGAGACTCCAGGACAGGAACCGGTTTCTCAGGAGTTTCCCTGTTAGTTAACTGTGCTTAGTCTTGTTGCTTTTGTAATAATAAAGGGACTCTGAAAAGATTTCTTCACCATCTTATTTATACTCTGATCCTGACTCACCGTCAACTGCAGTTCTGGCAGATTGAGTCATACAGTCTTTTGATTCTGCTACCACTATGCTTAGACATCACTTGCTTGGCTGCAATTTTTAAGTATTTGAGAAACTACTTCTCAGCAAGTAGTGTTTTTAATAATAATTTTACTGTGTGTTTTTCTTAAAATACACATGCTTGTTCAGTGAAATAAGTCTGGTAACTTTTGATTTAGACAACTCATGGCACAAATAAAAATGCCTTATTTTATATGAAAAGCTCACCAGGAGAAAAAAAAGCTAGCAACTTACAGGAGTTCTTATATTTATACTGTCTCACCATAATTGCTGGGTCTTTCCCTAAATTGAGAGACTAGATACGGAGTTTTTGGGGATGCATTACAGGTTCTTTAAAGCTGGGGTCTGTTGGGAGCAGCAAGAGCAGGGCTGCTCTGCAAGGACAAGCTGGCAGTTGAGGATGATGCAGGCAGTGCTTTTCCTGACCCTGGCACAGTCCCACAGAATCTGAACACTGTGCTGGTTACAGGGTCCAGACAAAATGAAGGAATCTGTGAGGACCAGGGTCCATCCGGTAGTCTGATCAGGAGTAGCAGAAGATAGGAGCTGATGCAGGCCTTGAGGGAAGCTACAACACGAGACATGGGATCTAACCAGGAGATGTGGGCACAGACCAGGCTATGCAGAGCTATGACTTGACTCAGGCAAGGGCTGAAGGTGCCAGCCTGAGCCGAAATGGAGCTCCTGAGCAGATGGTGTGGGTGGTGGTCCCAGGTGAGGCTGTTGCCATTCAAGTTGAAATGTGATGTAGCTCTCAGAGCATTATCTAATTCCCTTACTGCTGCAGTTGTCCTGGATTCCCCGATGACTGAGTGCTGTTCATGTGATGTACCTCTCATGTGAAGGTCTCGTAGGAACCACTCAAGAATTGAGTGCAGATCCTGAGACATGGTCAGCACAGACGCTCCTGTAGTCCCCTTGTGATTTCATTTCCTGCCATAGAAGACAGACATTTATCTTCTCTCTTACAGATATGGAGTCTGGAGAGCGATTAACGTCGTCATCCGTCTCCTCTACTGCAGCTGCTTCAACTCCAGCGTCTTCTACACCGTCTGTAGCTTCAGCAGTATCGAAAGGTGGCCTTTCCACTGGAGCTGCGTCACTGAGTTCCACAATCAACACATGCGGTAAAAATGACTCAATTATATATTGCACTGTGATTTTAGTGTTTGTCAACACTTGTAATTATTATTACAAGTCAGATATAATAAGGTTGCACAGATGCATCGAAGAAAAATGTTTG
>NW_008794603.1:3014528-3016980 GCF_000699145.1 Aptenodytes forsteri | reverse complement strand
CAAAAAAAAAATTTTTGTTTTTTTTTTTTTTTTTTTTTTGCTAAGCGACATTCATATTGTGAATACATTTTACATAGTACTTGTTTATTGAAGGAATGAAATTAATTTAAAATTGCCTATTTCAAATGTGAAAGAAATTTTCAGTTTGCAAAGCTGCCTTGGAAGCGAGGATCAACCTAAGGATTGATCTAGCAAACTCTGTGCCACTTTCAGATTAAGATCTAATAATCAACTTCTTGAATATACATCATGTTCTCAGCATTCAAGCCCAACTCCTACTGTATTTTTGTATTTGGAGGAATAGTTTCTTCTAATGGCACTTGAGATTGAAAAGGTGAATTTCAAAATGTCATAGTCGTAGATAGTCTTGACTAGAGTGAAACATCTTGGCTTAAATCAGAAACTTATATGGAAGATTTCTCCATGCAAGAATGTCATTTTTGTGAATGAAACTCATATTTCAAATGAATGATGCATATGTCATCAACAGAACAAGAAATGCTAAATAAATCTTCCCTGCTGTTTCTTTCTTCACTTTGGAGAACAAATCGTATACATTCTTTTTGTTAGCCTGAGTACTACTGACTCTTACAAGATATACAGCAAATAGGAAGTTTTTCAGCTTAAATTCATGGTAATCTACTACTTTCAGACAAACTTGGTACTTGCAGTAGAGTGAGCAAGTGTGTATTCTCCAAACTGAAACACTCTTCTGCCCTGATACTATAGAACCAGTAGATTCTGAGTGCCCTACTACAGCCTGCGTTTGTTCATTTGCAGCTTCCTTGGGAAGAAAAATAGAAACCAGAATGTCTGTGTACCTAGAATTATGTCTCAACTATTTATTTTAATTGCTCTAAAATCAGCCAGAAAAGTTCTTGACTAAAACCGATCCAGAACAAATAACAATGTGTTTTATTTTTCAGTACCCCACTACAAATTCAACTCCAAAAGACTTATGTGTCTATGTTCATTAACCCATGCCATTTGAAATATGGCATATTAGATATAAGGAAGACATTTTTTTATGCTGAGGGTGGTGAAACACTGGAACAGGTTGCCCAGGGAGGTGGTGGATGTCCCATCCCTGAAAACATTCAAGGTCAGGTTGGATGGGGTTGGACTAGGTGACCTTTAAAGGTCCCTTCCCACCCAAACTATTCTGTGATTCTATGAAATGGTTCTCTGTGGTGGTTCCCAGAATGTAGTAGGAGTTCATTTACATATGGCTGTAAATGTACAGTCCCAAATTGAGGATTTATGTGATTCATTTACCTCTCCTTGCTGCCTTTGCTTTATAGATATTACAGCATGTAATTTTGAAACATTGTAACATTGTAACATTGTGTGTATACATAGGATATATATTTGGTCTATCAAAATACAGTAAGACTAAAGCAGATGAATAATGTAATAAATATACTAAACTGCCAGTTTCTTTCTTCATTAGAAAATCCAGGTAGTCCTTTTCTTAAGTAGTTTTAAAAATTTTATTCTCAACTTTTATTTAAAAAAAAGAAGTTTCATTTCTGCCTGATAGCTAATAAAGACTGATAGTAATTCCCAGTATTCACAGGTTGTTTCCTTTTAGGTTTTTTTAATGGTCAGATCCTTTGCCTGGCTGCATCTGATCTTTAAGAACATATATATTTTCTCAAGGACACTGTATTCCTAAAAACAAGCTGGAATGTAGTTTACTATAAGTACTGTCCCATCAGTTTTATTTATGAGTATATCCATTTCTTTGCCTGACACAGTACACTATGGTTACTGTTGCATCCACTCTGAAAAGGTATACACTGTCCTGGAGAAACTTCATAGAAGTGTTTGTGCTGTTAACCAGCCAAAGACTGTTTTCCCATGAATGACCTATGGCTGGAACTGCAGTTTCATTGAGTCAAAACTTTCTTGAATGTACAGGATATTCTGTAGTCAAGACAGATGAGTATCCTAGCCTGTTCCTTAACTGAGATGTTATTCACTTCTGTGATATTAAAAAAAAAAAAAAAAAAGACAATGTCTGTCAATCTCAATTTGATAATTAAATTATCTTCACATTTAAAAATGCATTTCTCTAGCATCTAATAAAATAATTGTTTAAGAATGAACAATTATTCTTACTAAGAGAAGGTAAAGGCATCTTAATCTATGCATTAGATTAGAGAGGTTCTTTTTATTCCAATTCATCTATTTATTTGCTTTGCAGCAATCAATAGTCTATTAAGTAGTCTCTGCAATAAAGTTGATTGCATATCCTGTAAGGTCCCCACGATGCATGGTGAATTAGGACTGGGAGTCTTTATGCTTTATACAAGAAGGGCCGGAAGGAGAATCTGGGGAACTACAGGCCTGTCAGCCTGACCTTGGTGCCAGGGAAGATTATGGAGCGGTTCATCTTGAGGGCGCTCACAAGGCATGAGCGGGACAACCAGGGGATCAGGCCCAGCCAGCA
>NW_008794603.1:3003742-3013436 GCF_000699145.1 Aptenodytes forsteri | reverse complement strand
TGGGTTGACGGTTGGACTCAATGATCTTGGAGGTCTTTTCCAACCTTAATGATTCTATGATTCTATTCTATGATTCTATGATTTGCCAGGGAGATTACACTACAAATATTTTGGCATATTCCCAGGTCAAATATACAAAGAACCTGTGTGAAACCATTATGGAATATATCACGTACTGCTAGTTTAATTGGTTAATACAGCACTAGTTCCTGAATAATTGAAGCATTCCAGTCAAGTAAACAGATACTTTACTTGCTTTCTTCTTACTCGCCCATTGCTGAAAATAAGAAGGCACATTGGAAAAGAAAATTGACTCTCGAAAGAGGTTTAAATTCATCCTCATGAGAATGTTAGCAGCTTTGGAAGAATATAAATCAACAGCCTTTTCTCACATGAATAAATGATATCATAATTCAGTGTTTTGTCCTTATGAAGGGTGATAATACCAGCACGTGAAACTGTTCAAAGCTAAACAATTGAGTCATCTTGTTTTGATATTATCAGACCTGAAGGGTTCTTTAGTTTTCAAAAAAAAGTTCATTAACTTTTTATAAAATGAAAATTTGGGGGTAAAAAAAAAAAACTTTTTTCCAAACTAGAAGCTGCTTCTATCAAAGCAAAAATCTTCAGTCTTTTTGGAGACCACTATTTCTCCTTAAATGAGACCCAGAAGACTTTTGAAATTGTGGACATAAATGCACAAAGTCACAGGATTGTTTTAATTGGAAGAGTCTGTAATTTTCCACTTGATTTTTCCAATTTAGAGTAACAAAGATTTTTTTTTTTTTTTTTTTTTTTTTTAAATGTTGAGAAATACTAAATTTAATGCCTAAAATGTAAAACTGTATAAAAAAAATTTCTTTTGTGGTGTTTTTTATAGTCCTTAGTTTTGTCAAAATTTTCATCTGAGACTTGTAGGTATTTATTGACTTCTGGAGATTTTAAGGATTCTGAATGCTAAGTGACAATAGCAAAATTGAAAGAGATATGTAAAAACAAAGTGGTGATTTACAGTTTGTGGAATGTACAATAATTTCAAATATTGAGGGAGAATGTGATGGTAATAGTTAAAGTGATACAGATGCTTAGGTTAAGTACAAACATGTGAACAATAGAGTACAATTGCCAGTTCCATATATATAGAATATATATACTCTGTTAGTTCTATACTAACACAGTACCCATAGTGTTAAACAATCTACCTCACAAGTTACCAATTTTTGGAAATCAATGTTAAGATGGTCAGTACATCTTAATTTTAGTGTCTTACATATGTAGCATTAAGAAGCAGTCTCTAATTTCATTATTAGCAATAATTCTTTAAACATGATACCAGCCTCCTTTAGACTTCCTGCTTCATATTATTACCTTTATAGGCCAGAAGCTGATTTCTTTCTCAAGTGTTCGGACTGCACAGTGTGGTGGGGTCCAGGCACTGGCTAAACTCTGTGTTTTAGGGACAAGACTGTTGGAATACTATGCCAGAAGTAAAAAATAAAATAAAATTAAAAAATCTATTTTTCAAGGTTATTGAAGAACATAAAAGCAGAAATACGGAGGGGAAAAAGGGGGGGGAAGTACTTTAATAGGCATAACTCAAGTACTTCCATGTTTTAATTTGTCTCATCTAATACTTGCTGTAAGAACTACAGAGATGAGTGAACAATTTTGAGTATTGTTTGGATATGGAATTTTACCTTTATTTGTAAGGAAAGGACTTAGTGGAAACAACATTGAAAGAAAAACAATTTCAGTTCATTGCTTTTTGGATGTTAGAGATTAAAGGAAACCATTGTATTCAAGCACCTAATTAATTTCATTTAAAACCACATCAAGCACCTATTAGTTCTTATTTTAAAGCAAGCCTCATTGAGAGTTGCCGTGAGATGGATAGTTTCTGAAATATGGCTTAGTAGGTTAGTGGTCTGTCTATGTTCCTTGTATTCTTACTCCTCAAAGTTAATAATCTGCAGTGTTTGTGCATAAATTACCAGTTTTCTAAGTAGAGTGCAGTTTTGTCAATCTCTTTTGAAAATTTACCTTTTTTAGAAAATTAGCCCAAGGCTAGTTTATTTTAACCTATGATTTTTGAAGGAAAGTTAAAGATGGCGTCCTTGCAATTGCATTAACGTTTGTTACCTGTGTACTTGCTTCTGTGAGAGCACATTCATAGTTTATTAAAATGCTAATTTTTTTGGTTTTTTTGAAGTGCTTTAATGAAAAAGCCGGTGCATTGCTCTTCATTTAAATTAACAGATATTTTTGACGTTTCTCTATTCAGATGAGGTGTGTGGTTTTTTGTTTTTTTTTTTTTTTTTAAACCAATGATAAGAGTGGATGACTTACGTATATATGTAAACCATTTCCAGCCTTTTCCATGCTTTCTGGCTTTTTACACTGAGGGGCATTCACCAGTACTATGAAATGACACATACAAGTAGTTTGGAATCATGCATAATGAGGAGTTTGGAAGACTTACTGGTGTTGGGAGGCATGTAGAAAGGAAACTTTGCTAGCACTGTAATGATTAAAGAACAACACAGAAAGGAAGAAAATACACAGTAATTTCTGTCACCGTAAGCAGTTCTCTAGATTTGCTGTGTAAGTTGGAATGCCCTTAGCATTGTTAGAAATACCAAGTTATTTTTGTATTTCTTCTGATTGGTGCATTGATGCTTTGTATTTTAAGGCATTGTTTAAGTATTTATTCCTTTTTAGCCCTTTTGAAAACCTCGTATTGCACCGTGAAGTTCATTAATATTAACAAAGGCATTCACAGTTACCATTCCTTCTTACTAAGAGACCAGCATTGTTGAAATGTATGTTGCCCTTTGGAGTAATGCTTTCAATCATTTATCTGTGTAGTGGTTAGTAGAATTTCTAATGCTGTGCTCAAAAAATATTTAACCTATTTGAAGTAAGTCAAGTATGTTAAGGAGTGCAGTTTAATATGAAATTTTGCTAGGCAGAGCATGTCTACAGTAAGTTAGTAACTTGAAGAGCAAACACTAAAGTAAAATTAAGGAAATACTAGAATTAATTGCTAGACAGACTGTTAATGTTTTCATCAAATAAGAAAGGAGAAATGTCATTACAGTTCAGTTTATCGTTACAAGACTTTGCTTCCATTTTTCCTTTATGTTTTATTTCTTCCATGTTTCTAAATGCATATCTAAAAATTGATGGCTTCTCTTTTCTGGACACATGAGATAATGGCTTAGGTAGCACACAATGTATTTTTTTAAAAGGCCGTAATACTGTGTAATGTTATATAAAAGTCACCTCTATTTTTTGTGTGGTGAAGAAAGTTGATAAACTTAATAAGCTCAAAGGATGTTTTAACTTGACCTATCTTCAAAGTATTGTGAAACATTGCAATGCATTGCTGTTCATCAGCATCATTAAGAATCACCACTGTGGTCTGTGAGAGAGAAGCAAGTGATATTGCTGGTTTTTTTTAAAGAAAAAACCCACAAAAAGACTATTGTGATGTTTCCTAATTGACCTGTGTAGCAGATGGTAACTAACATTTAGTATTACTAGTTGAGTATGGACATCAGTTGTGGAAGAAGGTACATAAATGAGGTTTGGGGTGTTTTCTTTTTTTTATGTGATAATTTACTAACTGATGTTGAAGACATTTGAACTAAGTTCAGCAAACATAGAACTGAAATACAGTGTTGTTAAACTCAGGCTGAAAGTATAAAGAAATACTCACTATACATGTCACCTGCAATAGTTAGCATCAGTGAAATTAAGTGCAAATTCATTCTTGTTTTGGAGGAGAGGAAAAAAAAAAACCCAACAAAAAAAAGGCACCTGAACCAGAAATTTGAACTCAGTAAGCGGAATTTCCCTGCACAGTGTATGTAATATTGCCATTATGTTGCCTTGTAGTTGCTATAAATGAAAAATCCTGTGAATGCCCCTGCGTTCATAATACCTAACATGATGAGATACTGCAGTCAGGAGATCATTCCAGAATTATCCATTATAACACAATAATAGCATTAAAAAAATCTAGAAGGAGGAACAGAATTAACAAACAAGGTCAAGTAATGTTTTCTGTGCACCAAGTCCTTCAAAAGTGTGATCAGTTTGCAGAGGCCTTTGGTGGTAAAGTGAGTCTCTTGGAAAACAGAGAATGCTTGGTCTTTCTGGTGCTGTCTTTTTTTGGTGCACTGCTCTTTATATTAAAACATGGCACAAATGAACTTTCCGTTCTTTGATATTGGTCTTTTCCTGCTTTTTCTCTTCATTAGCAACCATTCTGTTTTTCTGGCTGTGTATGCTTTTACAGTCTTGGAGTTCCCTGATTTTTCTTGCATCCTCATGTTCAGGCTATCTCAAAAGTTGAAGTTAAGCTCTGAAACTCCTATGAAATTTCCTTTACCAGTATTACAAAATTTCTGGTCATCCCTTTGTTTTGTCTCTCATCTATGTTGTTATAAATTCTTGCCTTGTCCTAACATAGAAACACATGCTGACTTGCTGTACTGTGCCTGCACTCTTCTGTGTTGCCCTTCCCCACCCTTGCAGGTGTGCAGCAGCTCAAATAAACTTTCTTTTTACTTCTTTCTGGTCACTTCCCCTTTTCATTTTCCTTTTCACTTCTTTCCCCTTCTGCGTTAGATTCACTCTCCTTATTGTTTAAGGTATGCACAAGTCCATCTATGCTTACATTTTACCCATAATTTTTACAATCCAGTTCGTCTAGCCCTGTTGTTTTTTTCCCTCCAACCCATCATGTCTTAACTTCATATTGCCACCCACCCTCCCGGTGTTACAGACAGCATTACTCATACTGAAGTTAAAAGTAGGGGCACCAGTTGAAACTAGGGCAGTTGTACCTGTTGATTAAACAAATAAAGCGCACTGTATGTCCTGAAAATTAGAGTACAGTCAGAAACAATGCGATAGATTGTAGACAGCAGCTCACTGCCCACTCTACAGCTGGAAGTTCCAAATTGTTTGAAGGGCTTTAAAAGAAAGATACCCCATTGGCACTCCTTAGCAATCAATTGCCTGATGTAATTATTGTTAATTTGGCTTTCTTCTCGTAGAAGCAGAAACAATTCTTTAAAAAAAAAGTTTAGATAAATTGAGGTATTCTTATATACAAGAAACTAATTGTTGTATAAGATTGTCAAGATTCTCTAATGCAGTTTTCCTGCTTTCAGAATGCCAGACATCCCTTCCATTTCAGACAAGCTTTTGTTGGAAAAAATTTCCTCTAGCTGTGCTTTCTGCTCATGGCCTGTCTTTTCTTCCTTCATGTTT
The DNA here is from genome assembly GCF_000699145.1 of Aptenodytes forsteri. Classification (NCBI taxonomy): domain Eukaryota; kingdom Metazoa; phylum Chordata; class Aves; order Sphenisciformes; family Spheniscidae; genus Aptenodytes; species Aptenodytes forsteri. The sequence goes on along the minus strand of NW_008794603.1, from coordinate 3,008,156 downwards.
TTCAAAGTTAAAAAATGGAGTTGAGCATAGAAGATGTATACAGTCTCAGAATTCATATAAGCATTGTCCCTCTTACCTCATTTGGCTTATTTTTTTTATTTAGAACTACTCTTAATCACTTGCTAGACATCAGGTAAGATTACTCACGGAGTAAGGAATGATCTGGCATGAAGTATGACAGTACATGTCCTCATAATGATATCATGGAGTACTTTGTATGGGAAATTATGCCTTTTAAATGGTCCATGCAAGAGTCAGCAAAAAGGAGCCCTCTGTAGAAGGTCTCATATTACACAGTGATGATACTAGACTTCAGATGAAATAAACTATTGCCAAACCTCCCTTTTCTTAGTTATTTCTGAGTGATAGATGATACAATGAATGGTCTTACCATAGCTGAAGCTGTAAATATGAAGGTAACAGCTGTGGAATGTTTGAATGGTGCTTTTCTATCAAAGAACAGATGTTATCAGAAAAAAGGGAAGAGGCTGTTGTTCTAAAGCATTTGTTGTTTCTAGAGCTTTTCAGTTAACTTGGTCAGAGCAGGTTTACTGTGAAAGCAAACTAAAATTGGAATAATACTATAGCGTGCATAAAATTAAACAAATGATGAAAGATATTAACAGTACATTCATAATGTGAAGACTTGCAATCATCTTGCAGTTTTGTGCAGGTAATTCCCTGGTGATTTTTTTTTTTTAAATAAACAATGGATATTCCTCCAACAAGAAATACGAAGGTGGCACGATAGAGCTTAACTGTTACTCGATGAGGCTTTCTCTAAGATTTCTAGTGGTTCTTTTGCTGGTCTGAATCACTTCTTAGTCATTTCATTTCTACAGGTAAAATTGCTCAATGTGTGTTGCTTGTTCTGATGATTTTCTTGAAGAGAGGTGAAGAATAGCTTGCATCTTCTGTTAGTTCGTTCATTCCAGTTTTGCAGAGGGATGAAGCCATGAAATTTTTGATACGGTAATTTTTAAGGTGAAAGCCTGGCAATGGAATAACGGCTTTCTAATAAGAAGAACCTAATCAACTTTTAATCACCCCAGTCTGATTTTCATGATAATGATGGGGTGTACTCATTATTTACATTCTGAAATGTGTAAGTTTTATCACGGTGGTGTGACTGAAGACAATTCTTGAAGGTGGAACAGGTTTTCTGTAATGCATTTGTTTCTTCATGAGAATGTGCAATAAAAAAATGGTTGCTAGAGGGTATTGAATTGGATCCATACCTGCCCTGGAAAGTTTTAAATAAGCACTGTGACTAGACCGGTTGGCATTTTCATTGTTGCACGTAAAAATTTCTGTGCTTCTGGCAGGAGGTCTGAAGAACAGTGTAAAATTTACTGAAATGATCTGTTCAACAAACATGTTATAGCCACCCTGTAGAAGACAAATCTTGGAACATACTCGCTGTAGTCCACCTCTACTGTCATTTGTCATCTAGCAGCAAGATAATTCTCTCCACTGCCCACCCCCAACAAACAGTGCCTAGAGAGTAGAGGGGGGGTATTGTCTGCCCCTCTTCAAGAAATGTGTTTACTGAAAACTCAAATGGTGCTATTTCTGTGCTAGGGCAAAGGGGCAAATTGTTCAGGTAGGACACTCCTTGCAGTGAAAGACTTCTTACATACATGAATGAGATTCCCCCCAACATGTGTAGGGTAAGTCTTTGTAGTTCAGTAAAATACATCAAAGAGAAGGTCAAGCTGGTTAGGCTGTAACAAGTGATATCACTGTGCTGGTGATCCCATAGGTTAATTAATCCTGCTGAGAAGTACAGTAAATTGGCCTTCTGGAAGTTCAACGTCCATAGCTAGAGTGCTTCTGGCAGTTGCTACTTGTTTATTCAGAACTACCGTGGGTCTCTGTATATCTGTAGACTTAGATCATTGAAAAAATTAAGCTTGGAAAGGACTTCAGGAGGTCATCTAGTCCAGCCTCATAATCACAGCAAGGTCAGCTTTGAGATCAGTGTCTGTCTAGTTTTTGGGACCTAAACCAGTATGTAGTATTCTAAATGCAGTCTGAAGAGTACTGAGTTAAGAGGGATATTTACTTCCCCTGCTCTGCTGGCTGTGCTTCTGCTCATATAGCCTAGCTTGCTGCTGACCTTTGCTGCCAGGGCACACTGCTGGCTAATGTATAGCTTGGTGTCCACCGAAACCCCTAGAGTCTTGTGTGCAGAGCTGCTTCGCAGCCAGTCAGTCTCCAGCCTGTATTGTTCTAAGGGGTTATTCCTTCCCATGTGCAGGACTTTGCTTTTGTTCTTGTTGACTTTCATAAGGTTCCAGCCAATCCATTCCTCCAGCCTGTCTAGGTCCCCCTGGATACCAGCCCTTTCCTCAGATGGCTTGGGTTGTCCCCCCACTTTGATGTCTTCCACAAACTTCATGAGAAAACACTCCATTTCCTACTCTGGGTCATTGGTAAAGATGACAGCACAGATCCCAGGATAAAACCCTGCAGTACTCCACTTGTCACAGACATCCAGGTAGAGTAGGGCCCATTAACCATTATCCTCTGAGCATCCCACTGTTTTCTTACCCATCTAGTCACCCCATCCAGACCATAATGTCCTAATTTGGATTAAGGAGTATTTGTGGGAGACAGTATCGAAAGCCATGCTTGCTTAGAGGTTAGTGACATGAACTGTTCCCCTCTTGTCCATAAACCCAGTAATTTTATCACAGAAGGCATTCTGCATGTGCCCAGGAATGTGTTCCTACATGGTTTACATAGAGGGCTCACTGCATTATTTTCCAGGGGACTAGCATAAGTCTGACCGTTTTGTAGTTCCTTTGATTATCCTCTTGGTCTTTTTTGAAGATGGATGCAAGATTGACATTTCTCCAGTTGTTGGAGACCTCCCCTAATTTGCATGACCTTTCAAAGATGATAGAGTGTGACCTTGTCCTGCATTGGCTGGTTCTATCCTCGAGTCAAATTACAGTGGTGGCCTGATTTGGCTAGAAATGGTGACTGTTAGGTACATGATGGTTATGAGAGTTTGCAGTGTGTCCACTGTATGCCATCATAATGGGAAATGCATCATTCTGATATAGCTGTACTAGTGTCAAAAGTCAGGTCAGAATCTTGTCCTGGACACTAAGAAATTACAAGAAAGAAGCTTAAAATGGCCTTTATGCTTATACCTAATGCATGTTACTATACAATAGTAACAAAATTAAAAAAAAAAAACTTATGTAAATTATAAGGTACTAGAATGGTACAGAACACTGGCAAGAGCTCTGTAAATTAAAAATTTAAATTGGAAGCAAAATTATCTAGTTAAAGGAAAATAAATGTTTTTACTTACTATTAAATATTTGCTATATTTTTAGGTATATCTGTCATAACTGCGTGTGAAGTTTCACATGAGCTGCTGAACAGAACTAGTTGTAAATAATTTGTTCTTACATGCGTGTAGAGGTGCTTGTGGTAATACTGATTCTTACTGCTTTCATCACCTGTATATGCAAAGAAAAAGTTTGCCTTGTTACATAGATTTAAAAAGTAAAGAAAACCAGTTCTTGACTCTTAAGAAATTATCACAGATTATAGCTTATAAGAAGATGATGAAATAGTATGAAAATGAGGTAAAGAACTGGATTCTTGAAAAAGAGTAACTAAAATAGTTGGATTGGAATTGAGTAATGCATATTTCCGTAATATGTCTGCAAAATAAAAATATCATTGAGATATTGTTCTGAGTTTACACTGAGAAGTGCTTGTAAGTTTGTAGGATCATAGGAAAACTCAGGTTGGAGGAGACTTAAGGAGGCCTCTAGTCTGAAGAGCAGGATCCTTTTACACGGTCAGACCATGTTGCCCAGGCCCTTACCTGGTCTGGTTTTGGAAACCTCCAAGGACTGGGACTGCACATTGTCTCGGGGCAACCTGTTCCACTTCAAATAAATCTACTAAGTAAGAAAAGAACCAAAACACTAAAACTCAAACCAGTACTGAGAGGTCTTAATGTAGACTGTTGAAAAAGACAGTTTCTCAGTGTCTCATCCCAGGGGTTTACGCTATTTTAGATTTGTGTACTCCTAAATCTTTTCTAAGGGAAATGCATACCACAGACCGCTAAGTTTGTAGACACCAGACCTATTTTTCTTTCTTCTGTTCGTTAAAGCCACAGATTGAAGACCTTTTCTGTAGACTGGTGTGTTTTGTTTTGTTTGGTTTTTTTTGATGAGGTAACCCTGCTAATTTAAAAGGGGGGGGGGGAAGGAGGAATGGTGAGAGTTGTTTAAAAAATGTCTGTCTTAATAGTGCCTTTACTTTTTGGATGCTGTTGTTCAAGTCCAGCTACGTGAGCCCCATCCCCTGGAAACATTCAAGGTCAGGTTGGACGGGGCTCTGAGCAACCTGATCTAGTTGAAGATGTCCCTGCCCACATCAG
>NW_008794603.1:2994621-3003694 GCF_000699145.1 Aptenodytes forsteri | reverse complement strand
ATTTTTGTATTTTTTTAAAAAAGGGTGGGGGGGGGGGGGATTGGCTTTAAGTCAGTCAAGAAAAGGAGAAGTCTTACCAAAATGGAGGCTACAAACAGCTGTAACATATCTGAGCTTGACTGGTGAAGTCACTTGACGTGACTGTTGACAGAAGTCAGACAAAGCATTGTAACAGTTCCTGTTGTTTGATCACAGGATTGGAAATTGGTATTCTAGGAGTTTTAAATGAAGTTATGAGCTTTGAAAATATAAATAGTGTGAGATTAAAACTAACTGCTGTGGAAAAAGATTTGGGAGTAATGTATATCTGCCATTTAAAATGGCTTTTTTTTTTTTTTTTTTTTGGATCATCTTCAGAAATTGAGCCGTGTTTAATTCAATGTAATTCATCTAGGACCATAGCTAAAAAGATGAAATACAGTGTTTAAGCAATATAATAGCAGTTTCACAACTTCTACAAAGCAAAGCTAATGGCTTCCCTAGAAATTCTATTTTGTACTTTTGATACCAGTAAGGACTGAATGTAGAAGTGCCTACGAATGGATAATTTGTTCATGATCAATAGAACTTTCTTTAAATTGTTTTCAAAAACTAGCTTACATACATTTCATTTTAGATCTCAAAAATGACTGAAGTTACTGGGGGTTTTGAGTTCTATTTTAAAATTTACAAAATGTGTGCAAGATACCTTTGTTGTTTTGTGTATTTCATTATTAGTTTGTGCATCGTGTGTTTTGTAGGCCGCTGTTGATCTCTGAAATGGGATTTCATGTGTATTAAGGATAGATATGTCAAACAGTTCTGCTTATAAAAGGATAATCCTCTGTTTCTGATCCCAGTATGTTAAAGGAACAGACTCTCTCCCACTGCTAACAGAAATTGCCATGGCAAATATAATACCTTTTTTCATTTTTACTTACAAACATTTTGTTAGAGTTGCTCATGTTTTCAGATATTTTCCATGTTGGAGAAATACAATGCCAATACTGGAAGAAGATACTATATGTAAAACTTAATGATAGCTTTTAAAATACAAAAGCTTTTTAATAAAATTTTTTTAAGCTTGAGGTTGGACTTCACAGCATCTGTTTGGATAGTGCAATTTCAAGTGTTGTTTTTTCCCCTCAGGGCATACATTCAGAACAGCTGGGGATCAGCCGTGTAAGCTGTCCACTGTATCGAGTGCCTTCCCAGTGTTCAGTCACCCAGTCTTTGGTCCGCATGCAGCCAGTTCACAGTATGCAGAGTTTGGTGGCTTGGGAACACTTGGTACACCCACAGCCTTAGCAGCACATCCCCAGCTAGCATCTTTTCCAGGTAAACATTGTTGCAAGGAATATTAAACTGAAGAAAAGGGTTAACTGTCTTCACCCCCTAGGCAGACTTTGTAAAAGACTTCAGGCAAAAGACTTCATACTATAGGCTTGATTTAAATCCAGGACGATTTTGATGAGAAGAAAGAAATATGTTGGCTGAGTTTCTCAGGAACAGTGTTTTCACAGTAGTCTTCCAAGAAACAAAGAAGTGCTTGATCTTCTTTATTCTTTCCATCACAAGGTAACATCCTTCTTCATTACATGGGTGTGTTGATTGCATAACCACAGTTCTTGAAAGTACTATTACAGATATATCATTTGTCTGTAATACGATTGGCTGGCATAATCTTGTTCCTTACTTGATTTTATTCATAAGCAAAGGGAATTTTTTGGTGGTATCTTGTAAAGTCAGTAGTCTCCCATCCTTCAAAATATCAACGTGTTGCACAAAAGAGATGAATACAAAATGATGCATGTGACTTCCACCATAAGAAGTCAGTTACTCAGCTAGTGTTTTCCAGTCTTGCATACTCTGTAAATCTTATATCTGAGAACAAAGCTTTCTGAAGTAAATTAAATAGTTTGCATTCTCCAAAGTATGCAGTAAGTAAAGATGCTTATTAATTCACTTTTGCTGTAGTTTGAAGAAAATATATTCCTGCCAGGAAGTGAGTATCTTGAGGAGACCTCCTCTTTCCTTGGCTGGCCAGGCCCTGTGTGTCCACCCGTGCCCCTCCTTGACCCTCTGGTAGAATTTACGATTGTGGGATTCCACCACCAGAAGAGTTTTAGGAGTGTAGGATTAGGTACTGGTAAAAACCTACAGCAAATATTGCAAAGAGATCTTTTAGTATTTTTAAAATTTTGTTTGGTATGAATGACAGAATTTTGTTTTAGTTATTAATGCCAGAGGAGTAAAAGCAGAACTTTTTGTTACTGGGAGGATAATGAGATACTGTATACATACCTACACAAAGCAAAAGCATCTGAAAGAAATGCATGCAGAGGTGAAGTAAGGAGGGGTAAAATACTTCAAAAAGCAGTGAATACTGATTCATTTGTAATGTTCTCATGCAGTGAATTTTTTTTATTATATGAAAAGATTCATTCACTTGTAACAGCCATCTAACGTGTGTTAGTGCAGCAGAGCTAATGGGTACTCGTTTTAAGCTTTGCTTATAAGGGATGGTAGTTCATAGCTTCCATTGACTTTGTTCCATTTTGCAAGAGAAACTTTCTTCATTGAGAAAATCTTATTTTTGCTGAAGTAGGAATGAAAGAACTCTGCATCTGTCCTTGGACAATTTTCTGACCTTCTGTGATGTTCTTAAAAGTTTTAACTAAAAATTAGGATGCTCATGTCTGTAAAGATGGGGTTTTTATATTCATGTACCTGGGTAAATAAGTGTAGGGGGAAAAATTCATAATCTTACAATTTTGGTTTTGCCGTCTCATTGAAGGGTGGTATTTTCCATAGATCTTGATAATACAGTAAATAGCTCAGAAGTTATCTTAGGCAGTCTAGCTGTCTGTAGTTGTTATAATCTTGCTTAAGCCTTTGAATGGCACCTTTGTCCTTAATTCGGTAGCAGTTTATCTGCATGTGTACTATTTTATATATATTGTCTAGTGACCACTGTTTTTACATTTCTTGGTTAGTACATTCCAAAGCAATGATTCTGTAACTTTGTGGGACCACTCAGAATACATACAAAACTACTATGTATCACTATGCTTAAATTCCAAATTTAAGATAATAGAATAATGTGAAGTTTTTGCAGATCAATCACAGCCTGCTTATCATACCATGATGAAAGTTTTGGAATTGTTGCTCTAGAGTGTCCAGTCTTCTGTTTTCATTGCTGGTATTCTAGCCATATTTTGTGTCTTTTTAGCAATTAGAATCTTTCATTTATAACATTTTCAAATCACTGTGATGTATGTTATTACAATTTCAGTGTCGGTTGACACTGGCAGGTTAAAATTTGTTTATTAACATTGTTCAAACTTCATTTATGTATTCATTAAGAGTCTTAATTACTGCATGTAACATCCTTATACTTAACATAGCTATTTCTTACTTTCCTTATCTTCTTAATGTGTTTTATAGCAATATGAAATAACTGTCTTAAAATGCATTAGAATCTAAATCCTGCTCAACTATACGGTTTAATTCTTTTAATCACACTGGTAATGTATGTGTGTAAAATAGCAGAAGTTATATACTTTTGGCACAATTCTCGTCCTCGTAATGTACAAAACTTGGTATTTTTATTTTAAGAAATGAAACATGCCAGTGGGCCAAACCACAGATTTTGCTCTTTCTCAGCTGTTCACAGGGATATTATGCAAAACTGTTTCCTTCCTGAATGTATGCCACAACTTATGCTATGTTTCAGGGTTCAAAAAAAATCATAATTGCAATTAAGACCTAAAGAAATAATTTTCAAGAAGAGGAAAAGCAGTCAATCACAGAAGTCAGAAAAGACTTGCTTACCACCTAGTCCATCCTGTTACTTGTGTAGATTGTGCCTTCCAGTGTGTTTTTAGTGTTTGTGTTACATAATGGTTTTCACTGTAAGACTGGAAAGCATACTCACAAATCTGATATTTTAAGCATAAAAAAAGCACTGTGTTTTAACAGCTTCTTTGTATGAGTCAACTGTACCAAAACACTTAGCGTCGCTACCCTTTAAACACCTTCACAGGGTCGTATAGCCAGTGTAGGACCTGGCCAAGTGATAACCATCTCTTCCACAACTTTTATTATTTTATGTGCACTTGCTTGTTAGATTTAGGGTTTACGTAGACTGAACATATGTTTCTAGCCCTTGTCACAATGGCATTTGTGTGGCATGTTTCTGATTCTTCTGCTTCTTGTAATGTGATATCATTTCTGTTTTGATTGGTGGTGGGTGGGGAGAGTTAGTTTTAAGAGAAGTTTGGAAGTGATTTTTCTTTCTTGACAAAATATTACTGCATTTTTTTTTTCCCCAAACACACACATTTCTCTCTCTCGCATATGTAATTTTTAACATAGGATCTTCTTTCAAAAGTTTCTTTCCCTTCAGAGGGATTTGAAAGGTTGTTCTTTAGTTGTGCTTTGTGTTTTTTTCAGTTGTTGACTAATAAATGCGTTGCAAAATGTTGTTGTAGCTACTGCAACAGCTATTATAAAAGAAGACCCTGACACTTTTAAGGAAATCCTCTATGCAAATCTGCACACCGTTTCTGGGCTCCTGTTTAAGCACAGAAACCTCTGACAAGAGCAGTGCACTGGATATTTCTCTCTTACATGGCGGTTTAGGCTTAGCAGTGCCTTGTGTTTAAAAAAAACAAAAAACAAAAAAAACCCCAAAAAACCAAAACCAAAACCCCCCAAAAAGTCAGTTTGGTCTTGCAGAGTTTCAAGAATCTGCAGAAAAGGATTCCGTAAGGGTTGCATAAATACTCTAAATAGTTGCTGCTATAGTAAAGAACTTTAAAAATTGGAAGTTGTATGGACCATATCAACTCATTTGAAGTACATTTTCCTGGAAAACAAAAATCAATAACCATTTAAGATGAAAGTTTAAAACAGCAACAAAAGCAAAAAAGAGTATTAGATTGTTTTTAAAATAAGAAATCTTTATTCATTGCTTGACTACTTGAATTCATGTAACAAGCAGCACAGAGTAGTCCTGTTTCTGATTGTGAAACAACCATTTTAATAGGGATGTTACAGGAAAAAAATAGACTGCTTTTTTCCAATTCAGTGTCAAACTCCAGGGTAGAAACCTCTTAGAATGGGTATAGAGTTACTATAGAGTAGCTAGAGATTCCTGTATTAAATAGGTCATTTCATGGGGAACTGCTTCAGATGTGTTTTTGTGGTGGAGGCATTGGAGTATTATTCCAAGACTGAGATCACAGAGGTGACTTAAAGCTGTTGTGCTTTTTTCATAGTTCTGATGTAGGAAGACTGCTGAGGTAATAATGAATGTTCAAGAGTGACCTGTGAATATTGATCCTGTTTATAAGACTAGCAGTTTCATTTTGGGGTGATCACTGTCTCATAGCTTTCTATTAAGTATTTATTTTCAGAATGCGTTTAAATAAAACTGCATTGAAATCTTTACCAGAATGGCTTTAATGACTTAAAACCAGAATTGCTGCAGGAAATTCATGTCATTTAAGAAGTTCCTAAGTGTTGTGTTTTCTTCTTACTTCCAGATTTAGTAAATCTGCTGTAGATTATGTATACAGCAACATGCTTACAGAAATATTTAAATATATTATTAGAACAACTGAAGTTTGTTTTTTTTTCCTTTGTGGTGCAGAATGGTGGCGAACAGCAGACACACACTCTCGTCATGGGGCAGCTTTTTTCCCACCGCTCTTGGGAATTCCACCGCTGTTTGCACCTCCTGCACAGAATCATGATTCTGCTTCATTCCACTCAAGAGCTACAGGAAAAAATAGTCGGAGCAATACAGAAAAAGGTATGGCTAAAGTTGTAGAGGGAGTAATTGCATCGAACCTCTGTACATGCAGAAAGATGTGGAATTTGAGCTTTACCTCACATTGTTCTTCCCATTCCTAAACAGTTCTATAAAAATTGATTCTGTCAGCTAAGTGTGAGACATACAAGTATGGGCTTTCAATAACAAAATACTCTTTCTACTAATATTCTTTCCCCTTCTTTTTGCTTAGATAGCTTGTCTGGGACTGAGTAGTAGGGAAAAGTTTTCTTTTAAAGTTTTTGGTTTGATTTAGGGGGCCTTGTACTTCTATAGTGAATACCGTTCCTCTGCATATGAGAAGCAGGCATCAGATAGTTATTTGGGGGGCGGGGCATGGAGGGGGGGATGGCTACAGTTACAGGATCTCAATGAAAATAGCCCAATGACATTGCAACATTTTCTTGCGTTTCAAACCAGTATTTTATGTAGTGGTATTGCACACCTTTTGAAGATGTAAGATACGTTTGTTTGATGTTTGGTACTAGGTTTGTTCAGCTTAGAGGAGAGAAGGCTGAGGGGTGACCTCATTGCTGTCTGTGGCTTCCTCATGAGGGGAAACGGAGAGGGAGGTGCTGGTCTCTTCTTTCTGGTGTTGGGTGGTGACAGGATGCGAGGGGATGGCTTAAAGCTGCATCAGGGGAAGTTCACATTGGATATTAGGAAAATGTTGTTCACTGAGAGGGTGAGCAAGCTTGGCAGGGAAGTGGTCATGGCCCCAAGTCCATCTGTGTTCAAGAAGCGTTTGGACAATGCTCTTAGATCTGTGGTTTAACTTTTAAGTTGTCCTGTATGGAGTCAGGAGTTGGACTTGATGATCCTTGTGGATCCCTTCCAACTCAGGATATTCTGTGATGTACAGACAAAGCTTTTTTTTTTATATATATATATATGTATATGTATATAGTTTTGGTAGGTTTTAGGACCTGATGTGTGTTTCAGAATCAATCTGATAATAGTCCTGGGATTGCAGAGTAGCAAGTTTGTGTGGTTAGGGGTATTTTCGTAGAAAACAATGATCATCTTGACAGATAAGTAAGCAAGCTTGAATGTGGACGTTATTTCAAATAGCATTCCTACAACTTCCCTCCCACCTCATTTTACACATTGCAAAACTCATAAAATATCTTGGGCTTCATGTGGTTTTCTTTGGAGACGATTGATACTTCAAAATTGTAAACAAATTATTCTGTGAGATATTTACTGGAATGTATATTTTTGTGTCGTCTTTCTTCAAAATCTTATTTTTCTGCCCCAACTAAACTCAAGGATAGTTTGGGCTTCAAAATGGACAATATCAGATTATTACTATTTTTTTTTTTCCTCCTTACAGCATTAAATGTGTTTGTCCTGTAAATCATGGGTGCGCTGCATGTTTTAATTAAAATAGGCAAATCAAAGTGACTCTTGGATGGCAAATTTTTAGTCTTATGTTGGGAGTAACCTGTGAGTAGTCTAGTGTCTCTTTTTGAAGTGTCACTTTGTAAATCTGTCGTCTTAAGGTATAAATGGATCACTGAATGGGAACAGTACCACTGCAGTATCTGGTATCAGCACATCTGTACTATCCACTAGCATTGCAACATCTGCAGGACAAGTGAAAGCTATAACCTCAGGAGCAGGAGGCCGCAAATACAACCAGGAGCAAAGCAAAGTTCAGCTTTTGGACACCAGAGCTGACAAAATCAAAGATAAGGTAAATATACAGAAAAAACGCTTAACATTCAGACAAAAAATTGACATGGTAAGTGTTCTGATTGTGCACACAGCAGCATTTTAAAGTGTTCTCTCCAGTACAAAATGTTTTGGGTTTTTCTTATTTATTAGAGCAAGATCTGTACCTTTGTTTCTGTGGGTTGGTTTGTTTTTTTTTTTTGTTTGTTTGTTTTTTGGCATGTTTATGAACCAAAAGCTACCATTAGCACTAATTCCACTAGTTAATAGCTGTATGCGATACATAATTTATATAGCTGTAAAAATAAAGTGTGTTTTTTAACACCAATATTTGATATTATTATAAAAGGGTATAAATATTTGTATTATAAATCACAACCTATAAGTTATATCTATTAATTTAATTATGTTTTTGTGTAACTTAAAATATAAAAAATTTCAGAAGCAAAATGAAATTTTTAAACATTAAAAGAAAAATGCTTTTCTGGGAGTTATTTCCTATTTATCAGAAGAAAGAAGTATTATTAATGGCTGTGATTCAGCAAAAGACTTAGGCAGCCATCTAATATGAAAGACATAAGTAGTCTCAGTGAGTTAGTAAACCTCCTTATGTACTGACCCAAGCACTCCTTAAGAACTTTACTACTCTTGGAATCAAAACTACTTAGTCAAAACACAGGAAATGGGCTACTGGGAAATTGATTACTGTCAGAATAGAAGCTAAGGGAGTCATTCCCTACTGGCAGCCATCTAGGCTAAAATACTTTTATTTCTTGATATTTATTTATATTTTTGTTTTGTGAGTGAAGTGGGCCTGTTGCTTTCTTTCTCTTTCTGTTACTGCATTGCATTCAGCTCCCAAATCTGAGTGCTCTTAGGTGAGAGGTTGGCATTTTCAAAGGACACTTGGTGTTCGCGTGTGTCTGCATAAAAATAGTTGTTAGCACTAAAATGGTTAATTGTATCTGTATAGTGATATGGTGTTTAATATATCGACAATAGGGAAATTATTAACATATCAAAGAACGTTTTCCCTCAAAACATTCTTCGTGTGTTCAATGATCAACAACTTTTGAAGGTATTAAGGTAGTTACAGATATTGGGGAAATCTTTGACTTTTTTCAGGCTTAAATACTAGAAATGGCTCTTCCCTTTCTAAAATTCTGCTTTTATCCTGGATATAATATATATGTGTATATATATATGCCGGTCTTCACTGGCAAGTGCTCGAGCCTCACTGCCCAAGCTGCAGAAGGCAAAGGTAGGGACTGGGAGAATGAAGAGCCGCCCAGTGTGGGAGAATCCCAGGTTCGAGACCATCTAAGGCACCTGAAGGTGCACAAGTCCATGGGATCTGATGAGATGCATCGGTGGGTCCTGAGGGAACTGGCAGATGAAGTTGCTAAGCCACTCTCCACTGTATTTCAGAAGTCGTGGCAGTGCGGTGAAGTTCCCACTGACTGGAAAAGGGGAAACATAACCCCCATTTTTAAGAAGGGAAAAAGGAAGGCTCGGGGAACTACAGACCAGTCAGTCTCACCTCTGTGCCTGGGAAGATCATGGAACAGATCCTCCTGGAAGCTA
>NW_008794603.1:2948145-2993515 GCF_000699145.1 Aptenodytes forsteri | reverse complement strand
GGTGGATGCCCCACCCCTGGAAACATTCCAGGTCAGGTTGGACGGGGCTCTGAGCAACCTGATCTAGCTGAAGATGTGCCCACGGCAGGGGGGTTGGACTAGATGACCTTTAGAGGTCCCTTCCAACCCAAACTATTCTATGATTCTATGATATATATGTGCAAAACGTAAGCTTTGTTTCTACAGTGCAGAAGTAAACCTTTTTCCAGATAATGTCTCTGCTTTTCTGACTATTACTGCAGTTATGCAGAATACCAAATAAATTACTATCTTTTAATATCTCCAAATACCTTCTGAAAAGTTTATGTCATAAGCAAATGAACAAACTCTTCTGTTCAGTTTTTGGCTTTTTGCCTTATTCAGAATAATGAGCTGCGTAAGTTAGTTACTTGTTAATAGGTGTATCACTGAAAATTTCACCTCTTTTTGCCTTGTTTTCAAATTTCAGTCAGGATGTTTGTCAGCTTTGTTATCTTCTCCTTTGTATTAGCATTTGTCTTTAAGCATAAGTTCTGTATCCTTGGTACATTTTCTTTTGATGTGGGTACTGATTTCGAACTCCAGTTTCAATTTGCTAAATAACTGAGTTGCTGTAAAACAATGTACTCAATCAATTAGTATACTTCCTTTCTTAAATTTATTTAGTTTTCTGTCTTAACATTTAAATCATCTGTCTAATGTGGATAAATTTCAGGTTGTCAACAGTTCTGCTTCCTATGTTCTTGTAGTAATTTTTCTAATACTGGAATGGAGTGAGTTTGTTCCTGGTCTCAATATGCTGACATTCTAGACGTTCCTCTAATCCTTCTTCTTAACTCCTTTTGCTCTGAAACTTTTTGAGGTAATTGGTATTTGTCTATGCATAATGATTTGAACAAGCTTTCCCATGAAAACATACAGAATACTCTGAATGAGAACACCAACACCAAGAGATTTGATTTAAAAAAAAAAAAAATCAGTATTTTTATTTCGGTATGTTAGAATGAAGCCATAACTGGAACTGAAGGCAGAGGAGTAAGCAGGGGACAGTAGGTAGTTGGAGTATTTTGTGCTGGACTTTGTACAAGTGATGTTACGTTTTTAAACTTGAAAGTGTAACACTTGCTTCTTTTTCTGAAGAGCACAGTTTATTTTAAAACATTTTCGTTATACTTCTCTAAATGTTCCTTTCTTTAGGATTTTATTTTTTTATTATTCATCTGCTGATTTCTTCGATCATATCCTTAGTTGTAATTTTCTTTTGAGGTTGGTATTTAAAAAATTTCTTTTTAAACAAAAGAAGGGCAAAGCTGATACCGAGCTGTTTGTACAGTTGGTGAAAATCTAAAGAGTTAGTTATTGTGTAATGTTTTCTTTGAAACATTTCTGGTTGAATTGTAGTTCTGTTGTCCTACCATCTTAGGGAATCCTAAAGTGCAATCTGGTAGTAACTTGTATTATATAAATTTCTTTGCCTGGAGTGTGTGAAAAAGGACTTCTGAGTTGATAGAAGCATCTGTTGTTCAAAGCTGTAGTTATTAGTAGTTCTCATCCAGTTCCTTTTGTCTAGGGTGTGTATTTGACCATTCAGAAGGCTATACATATCAGACAATGATAAACCGGAATCTGTCTAAAACATGAGTTTAAAATTGTGCCAAATCCTCACTCATCACTGTATATTTGTGGCGTACCATGTTATGTCTGTTGAGCGTAATGATGTTGCATTGGAGGTAGATGTCATTGTGATGATCTGATATACTGTCCGTGACATTTCTTAACATACAAAAATTTGGGAACTGCGTTACTTTTTTGGTTTGCTCTGTTGGTCACTGTGTTGATAACATTAGCATGCTTTAATTGTCTTCTTTTAAGCCTGCCCTGTTTGTGGCCAAGATAAAACTGAATAAGCAGACACACTTTATAAATAATCTTTCATCTGAATGTGCTGCATCAGCCTCACAAAAGAAATGTAAAACTGACTGCCCCTCTATTGATTTGCATTAGTGAATTTCTAGGATGAGGAAGGTCAGTAGGATTTTTACATTGGTAAAGCAACAGTCTCCAGGGAAAGAAGGCACAACTGGTGAACTTGAATCTCATTTGGGTTAGAGAAGGTCCCCTTCCATTATGGGCAGCTGGTGAGATAGGAATCCACTCCAAGATCTTGCACTGGGGGCTTTTACTTACCTGGATTCCAGAATTAGCATCAGGATGCTGGGTTATTAACTGCAGTCACATCGTTTGCCTTTAATATCTTTTCTTGGCAACTACCACGTTGTATTTCCTTTATAAACTTCAGTAATTTGAAATCATGACTAAAATCTTTTAAACTATCACTTCAGTCACCTTTTTATGGGACTATCCCACTGGGTCTTTAAGGTCGGGCTACTTTTCTTGGTACTCGTATTCAGTCTAGATTATTGCTTTCTGAACAATGGACATTTTCAATTAGCATAACCATCCAGCGGTTTGGCAAAGTCAGTGAACCAAAATCAAATATGAAATTTATTTTAATTGAACGCACTCTTGCTTCAACTTTTATGACTCTATTGTTGCCAAAAGAGGAACTAGTCAAAGTGAAATTTGCTCTTTTAATATAACTTAATAATAATTTTTTAATTAAGTGTATTTCTTGAAGGTCTTTTATTATCTTTTTCTAAATAATATATTTTTTGATGTTCTATAAATATCTGCCTGGTCTTACATATGTCTTCAGAAGTCTAATGCTCTCTTTTTTTCTGTCTAATATATTTCAGCTGAAGTAAAACTACTTACTTTTTGGTCTGTACTTTTCCTAGTCTTTCTTGACTGTTTTCTTTTGTGTCAGCAAGCTTTTAGAATTTCTTTCAAGTATTTTTTGTTGTTCTAAATGTCTTTACAGAGAGATTTTTCTTTACAGTTATCTTTTTCTCCTTCTGGCTTACATTATTTGATTTAGTCTGAATTATTTCTTCTCTATGCAGTTTACTGGTGTTTGTGTTTTTTGTTTTGTTTTGTTTTTTTCCTCAGCTGCTTTACCTTTTATGCTGGATCTGATAGAAACTTCTCCATCAAGATTAATCCTTTTATATCCACTAAATGCACGAGTTTAAATTTTCCCTATCGTTACATTTTCTCTAAGCTACTAATTTGCCGTCCCCTCGTGTGGAATCCTACTAATCCAAGTTCTTTGTATTGGTTTTATCTATGTTAAAAGAGATTCTATTTGTTTATGAAGTAGAAACTCCCCGGAAAGCAGTTGTGTTTCATAATGTAGTTAAATGCCTGATTTGTTTTAAAGCATTTGATTGCTTACAAGTTATACTAAATTTTATGTCAAAATTAGCTGTCCCTTTTTTTACTTGAGGGTAGTTCTTTGTGAATCAGGCTTATGTGTTGGATGTTGCTTGGCACTTGCCGCCTCCCTTTTCACAAGAATGGTCCTGACTCCTTTCTTGGTATGGTAAATTTTCTTACGTTCTTGTCTGCAGTATGAAAAGATAGATTTGTAGGATACAGCAGCTAACACATTTTGTAAAGCTAGATGGACAGCAAAAGTTTTAAAGTCTTGATGAGTGGAAGTAAACGCTATCAGCTAAGTAAGCCCATTGACATACTCTTCTTTTTCCAGACTGTTACATGCATCTCTTAAGAAGCTGATGTTATGAATATGTATTTCATCAGCACCGTGAATAAACTGGGTATTTCTGATTTTAGTATTATTGTAGTGTTTTGGGTGTTTCCCTTTCCACATACAGAGATAAATAGAGAACCATGAAGGGGAAGAACTAGAATAGAATCCTAGAGATGTGATTCCAGGAGGCATTGTTACTTTTACTGCTTCAGATCATGGTCTTGTCCTTCATTTTATGGTCTTAACCTTCATGAAGAAATATTCTGCATCTGTGCCAAATATTAGACAGGAAGATACTTAAATATGATGTAAAGAACACCAGCGGTGAAACATACAGGACCTACCATAGACTGGCACAGTTACTGAGGTCTGTTATTTTTTGTCTGCATACATTCAGGTGGTTGTCCCTCATGTGAAGTATCAACTGACACCTTTCTGACTTGAGCAGTGAAACAATAAATCCAAATAAATACATTTAAATTCTTAAGATTTCCCAACAGTGAAGCAATGCATGTGATAGTATGCAGAAGGTATGATGATATGAAGTATTACTGTGTTCATCACAGGAATCGATAAAGAGAACCTAGTTTAAAAAAAAGATACAGATACCACCAATTGACAAATAGATGAGACTTAATGCACCTTACAGCTTCCACGTTTCATAGCTATTTCACAAAGTAAATTAAATCCTATTTTTGTGGTTTAACCGCCATGGGCAGCTCAGCCCCACGCAGCTGCTTGCTCACTCCCCTCCCAGTGGGATGGGGAGAGAACTGAAGGGTAAAAGTGCAAAAACTCGTGGCTTGAGATACAGACATTTTAATGAAGAAAGCAAAAGCTGCACGCGCAAGCAAAGGAAAACAAGGAATTCATTCACTGCTTCCCATCAGCAGGCAGGTGTTCAGCCATCTCCAGGAAAGCAGGGATTCATCACGCGTAACGGTGGATTGAGAAGACAAATGCCTTAAGTCCCTCCGCTTCCTCCTTCTTTCGACCAGCTTTTATTGCTGAGCACAATGCCATATGGTATGGGATATCCCTTTGGTCTGTTGGGGTCAGCTGTCCCGGCTGCGTCCCCTCCCAGCTCTTTGTGCACCCCCAGCCTGCTTGCTGGTGGGGTGGCGTGAGGAGCAGAAAAGGCCTTGAGGCTGTGCAAGCGCTGCTCAGGAATAACTAAAACATCCCTGTATTATCAACACTCTTCTGGTCACTATCCAAAACATAGCACCATAGGAGCTACTATAAAAAAATTAACTCTATCCCATCCAAAACCAGTACACCCACTTACAAGAATAAGCTTGTTATGTTCTCCCGCTAATTTAAGTGCATTTCTTCTTAATAAGACAGGGATCTTTGATATAAAATCGCTCTTTCTTTTTATTTTTAACCTCTTGTTTTATAATACACCTACCATAAAAAACTAGATTTGAAAAGTAAACTTTTGGGGAAAGTTTTCTTGAGAGCATATATTTTTAAAGTACTGTTTCTCTGATGCTCCTGTCTGCATTGTTATCTAGAATTGCTGTGACTTTTTTGCCCTCTAGTCACCTACTTTTGCTGTCCACCTTTCGTCCTTTTAACTAATTTTAACCTTGCAATTCCCTCACTGACACCATGTGCCATGTTTAGATGCTACGTAACACTTTGCTGCTGCTGCCTGACATCTGTAATCACGATTCTCTACCTTCCAGCATCATTCTGCAAACTCTCTGTAATGATTAAATAGGCTTTAATGCAGTAATACAAACTTTCATGTCTTTCACATAGCCACCATCATAACACTCGAGTCCATATGTACCTCCTTCAGATGTGTTTGTAAAATACACAGATTCATTTTAGTTAGCTCCCCAAAAAGCTAACTGTCCTGATCCGTTGCACTTCAAAATCTGGTCTTGTAGTGTCAACATTTTGGAGTTCCTTTGGTTTTTACACCTTTCTTCTTTTTCTACATTCTTGTGTGTTGCTTCTTTTACTTTCCCATTCTGGTCTGCAAATTTGTTCTTTCCAAGAATTTAAATATAATATAGATGTCAGAGTATTTCAGCAGATTTTGGTCCCATTTTTCAGAAGCAAATCCCAGAAGCAATTTGATGAGCATACTCTTCTCAGTTCTCAAAAGCTTACATTGGTGAACAGTGCGTACTGTGAAATTACAAGTTAAGTAATGTAGTTAAATGAATGTGTCACTGAAACATACTGATGAATCTAATATGTATTGTTCTTTTTATGTTAGTTTGCAATAAAGCTTTTGGTTTTAATTTTTTTTTTTTTTGAAGCAGTACATTCTGTGGAGGTTTGCTAGACCTGAATTCCAGGCCCATTTTCTAGGCCTAAATTTGATACATTGCTTCGAAATGTAGTGATGCCAAGTGTTCTGCCAGTGCATGTGGTCAGAAGAATACTTTAGCGGAACTGTGTGTCCTGTTTTTCATTTTCATCATCTTGTGAAGCACTTCTTTCTCTTCATTCTTCTGCAAAGACAGTCAGTTGTGTTCCAAGGATTGCAGATCACTTTACTCCAAAGTCTTATTGTTTTTTGTTTTAAAGATTATGCATAGTAATAAGATGATATCACAGATTAAAGCTGAACCATTAATAGAGCATTCATCTTCCTGGTAGAAGCCCAGAAAAAAAGCAGTGGAAAGCTCTAGTAACAGCGACAGTGATTCGGGGTCCTCTTCAGACACCTCAAGCGAAGGCATAAGTAGTAGTGACTCCGATGATCTAGAGGAGGATGAAGAGGAGGAGGAGGACCAGAGTGCTGAAGAGAGTGAAGATGATGAATCTGATTCTGAAAACGAAGCACATCACAAAACCAAGAACAAGGTATGATACCTCATTCTGCTCACAGTCTTGTCACTGAAAGCTGTTCGTGAAAAATTGACGTCTTCACATTTGTACCAGTGAGCAATTATTTAACTACACATTAATGAATGCTAAGAATACTCTTTTTGGTTTTGCTTCAGGGTTTTCCGGGGTTTCTTTGCTTCCTGTGCGTGTGTGCATGTGTGTGTGGTGGTGTTCTTTATGGGCTAGGAGTTTAATAGTTAGACTGTTACTTTTGTTATAAAGTGGGAAATACAAAGACATTAAGTGCTGTGTGCTGAATAGTGTATTGGAAATACATCTTTCTATGGATACTGCTTTGGCAGTTGATTTTTTCCTAGTACGGTGGTTACTTTTCCTGGTAGCCAATAGAAGAACAAGATTGGAATCTTGGGTATCCTGTTAGGTTTACAGTCAAAAATACATTTAAAAACAGCCATGGTTTAGTAGTCCTTCTCTACTAAGCATTGTCTTCACATGCTGAAACTATCTGGGGGAAAAAAACCCCTAAAAAATAAATATATGACAAGATTGATTTTAAAATTATTATTGTTCATCCTCTGCCAAGAATGGCATAATAGTTTCATGGAGACTGATGATGTACCTTTTTTTTTTCCTGGAAGGGTCTTTAACTGATCTAATATGAACAATCAAAAATACATTATTTTGCAGGTGCTAATGCATAGTGGCGTAACAGATATGAAAACTGATGGACAAAAACAACATGAAAAGTCCCAAGAAAAAAGAACACACCAGCAGATACCTCTTGTGTCTGATTCCCAGACTCACTCATCATTCCAGTCCCAGCAGAAGCAGCCTCAGGTTTTGTCACAGCAGCTTCCGTTTATTTTCCAAAGCTCTCAGGCAAAGGAGGAATCTGTGAACAAACACACAAGTGTAATACAGTCTACGGGATTGGTTCCCAATGTGAAACCTTTGTCTTTGGTACATCAAGCCAAAAAGGAAACCTATTTAAAACTCATAGTTCCTTCCCCTGATCTACTCAAAGCAGGGAATAAAAATACCTCTGAAGAATCTCTCTCTTTGACCAGCGATGTAAGATCAAAACGGGTGAGTGAAAAATCACTGTTTTTCTTGATTATTTGTAACCTGTGTTGCCTGCTTAACAAGATGCAACATTGTGCTATCAAGCTCTTTCAAATATAATGTTTTTAAATTATACGTATATTTATTTTCATATCATGTTTTTTTGGCGTGTTTTTAGAGTTGATGTGGATTTCTGAATGATGTAAATTAAATTATGTGAGTAGTATATGTTCTGAACTGTAGTGGTTGGTTTTTTGGTTTTGGGTTTTTTTGTTGTTGTTTTGTTTGGTTTTTTTAAAGAGCAGCAAATATTATGCTTTAATTTTAGAGATGATTCACTGTACATTACAAGTGCCCTGAACTATTCCATAATTTTATCTCGGAGAAAAGTTATCTACTTGGTGGTGCACGTGCAAGTATGCATACCCTAATGCATACACGATGTAATCATATACACAACTTACTGTCACATAATGACAAACTTGAGTTTCATGCTCATCACATAGTGGAACTTTACAGCTCTGCTGAAAGCAATTAGTGTACTGGTGAGAATAATGGGTACAAAGAAAGCAAAGGATTTTGTCATGCATCTCTTCAGGAAAATGAGCAGCTAAAATCATTATCAAAATAAGAAAAAAAGTACTCATGGGTAAATTGGGTGGCCTGGATATTTTTCCTATGCTTCTCCTAGTTTCAGTCAGAACGCTGATTTAATACTTTCCATATCTAGTATGTTATCATGGCTTTGCTTTGTTTCAAGTTGGATAGTTTTAAGTCAAAGTAATTAAAATTACCTATTTTAATCATGATTTTAAACAAAGTAACTGAAAGCCTTTTTTAAAAAAAAGTTTTAATCTTGGGTTTTGTTTGCTCTTTAAAGACAGAAGGATATCCATGCACTGATAGCTATTAAAACTCAGTATGGCCATTGCAGTAAATTTGATCTTCTTTTTTACTGGTCAGGACTCTACAATATATTTACATGTGTCTGTGTTAACAGTTCTGTAGCTTACAAAAATTCTTTGTAGATTCTCAGTTTATTTTGTTAATAGTGATTATGGTGACTAGTGATGAATTTTCATGATTTCTATTCAGTTAGATTTGAATGGGGATTAGAGAACAAAAATCTAGCATTTTAGAAATCTTAAGGCGAGAGAGAGATTAAAAAAAAATAAAGTACATTTACCAAGGCAAGCTTCATTATTAAAAACAAACTTTGTTTTAAACTAAGTAGTATTGGTGAAGAGTAAACTGAACTCTGATTCACAGCTAACTCACAGTCCTCAGTGAGGACTGAAAAATATTTTTATCACGTAGTTTTTATTCCTAGACCAGAAGAGAGAGACTATTTTTCCTCTCAACTCCCAGTTACTTTGTAAAACTCAAATAAGCTAGTAATTTACCTGAAATGGTTAAATAAAGTATAATTATGAAAACATATGTCTTTGCCATTGGAAGAGGCTTCTGCTGTCAAATTTAGGTTATGAGTCTTCAGCTGAGGATACATCACCATTTAGTGGTTTGATTTCTTTAAAACTTTTACTGGAAACATGCACTGTGTGAATATTTTTTTATAGGTTTTCATAATTTCATATTCAGTTTTAAATGTTAGTAACTTCAAGAATGTATTGTATTTGACTTAATATTTAAAAATTGATTTAAAATGTACCATCTTTATCCATTCTATTACTTTTTTCCATCAAAGATGATGTGTTTTCTTTTTCCTTGGAAGAGTCTTGAGACTAAAGACAGTGTAAGCTTTACATGCATTTCTGAGCCACTACTGTTTAGTTTTTGTCTGAAGAACTTTCAAGTACTACTTTTTCAGAGTTAAAAAACTAGCATATCACAATACTTTTCAGTAATAACTTTTCTCTCTCTCTTTTTTTTTTTTTTTTGATAAAATTTTTCTATGCCAAGAACCTTCTTTTGGTTTTCTGCTAGTATTGTAGTCATTAGTGTGTTGTATTTAACTCGTGCTTTAAAATGAACAAATTACTAAAACTATTTTTACATTCACTAATGAGTTTTTATATGCTGAAATGAGTAGAAAGCGGTGTTTTTCCTATGCCAGTACATAAGAGTAGTCTCCTTTTGAAAATTTATTTTTTCAAGATGCTTAATGAAAATCAAATCTTTATGAAAATCTTTAAAAAAAATCTTTATGAAAATCACTGTCTAGAGTGATGTAGCAAGTGAAAAAGCTTCCTTACATAATTCAGATCAGCTTCATCTTGAGTTCAATTTGTCTTTTCCTAGTTGATTTACAGTGAAAATCACGAGACTTGTATAACTTGTAGTTACTCATCTCTTCTGTTGTAGCTAGCACCTACTTTTGACCTATGAAAAATAGCTTAGCAGATGTTTAAGATTCCATACAGTTTACCTGCCTGAATATGAAAAAAAAAAAAAAAATTCCACATTTTATTCCTCTGTCTTCTTATTTCTTTAGGAACAATATAAACAGACATTCCCAGCAGCACAGCTAAAGAAACAGGAATCATCTAAGAACCTGAAGAAGGTTATTGCAGCTTTGTCAAGCCCCAAACCAACATCTAGTTCACCAGCTCATCAAAAACTCACATCCTTGGAAAACAACCATTCTAATCCATTCCTGACAAATGCACTTTTAGGTAATCACCAACCCAATGGAGTTATTCAGAGCGTCATCCAGGAGGCTCCTCTTGCACTTACTACGAAACTGAAATCCCAGACCAAGATCAATGAAAGTGTAGCCATTTCTAGTAGTGCCCCCTTTTCTTTGCCAGTAAACTTGAGTGCATGTGGGAAAAAACCAACTGGTAACCGGACACCTGTTATGCCCTCTACCTCTCCTGTGTTACCTTGTTCAGGAAAGGATAAAACAGTCAGCAATAATGCAGTAAATGCAGTAAAAACACAACACCGCCTTCATTCTGCAAAACTGGTGGTGGAGCAGTTCAGAGGGCTAGACTCAGATGCCCCCAGCAGTAAGGACTCTGACGACTCAAATGATGATGACGACGACGATGAAGATGAAGATGAGGACGATGAAGATGATGATTCTGATGATAGCCAATCAGGTGGTTTAACCTTTTTAATAGGAAAAGCAGAAACTTTATTTTTTGAGTGTTGAAAACATGTATTTCCCACCATATTTTAAAATAGGGGTAGGAAATTTTGGGGCGGCGTGGCTCACACAGCGTCCTACAGATATCCTGGAAAGTAGCACGTCTGCCAGTCGCCCGTTGTGTCATATCCAAAATCATGTTTTGGGTATTCTGATACTCGGTCATATGGCAAGTATACTTTCAGCTGTCCTGGTAAGATGGCTCCACAACCTTCTGGAAAGGCTGTCAGAGACCTACCTTCCAGATGAATCACCCAGCCTGCAGCTCATGTACTGCTTGTGTGGCAAGGTGCTCAGGAGGGGGATGGAGAATAGAGGCTGGTTGATGGTTAATTATTCTGGCAGGCAGAGCCCATCTGCAGAACAGGCTTCCCCAGCCAGAGAGGGACTAAACAAAGGCCTTCAAATTGTCAAGAGAGGCAAGAAAAGCATGTTTCTAGGCTTCGTTCAGGAGCACAGTAGTCAATGAGCAAGATTAGAGAAAAGTACCAGGGCAGTTGTAAGGGCTGCAGTGTTCATAGATAGCGTTCAGACTACTGTTTTAAAGGCTTTTATGCAATTCGGAAAGGCAAGGCCTGTTTTAAAGAGTTGATTGTATTCCCAGTCACTCCTTTCTCCCTTGTGTGCTGATATCCCTTGGGTCCAGCCCCACCTTCATCATTCTCTTTCCCCCTCTCGTCCACACACCCTATACTAATCCTCTTTTTTTTTTCTCACAGCTGTAGCCCATCTTCAGTTCCTTATCCTGTCTACCCTTTACTCTATCTCTAACTCTTCCTTTGCCCAGATCGCCACACTTCCAATTCTGACACCTTTCAGCCTGTACCCAGTTCCATCGTTTGCTTCCTCTTCATGCTAGATTTCACAGCCTGTGAAGTGCCCTTCCTGTGGTAGTGTTCAACCACTGCCTGGCTCACAGGGGATGTCTTAGCTGTAGCTCTTTCTAGGGGACATAATCTCTTAAAATACTGCAGCTTCTGTCTCTCATCTCCTCATGGAAAAACAAAGAATTGTATCCGAAACAACAGTGCATTATCATGCAGAATTACTTTATGCTGTCATATTTGTAGTAATTTTAAAGTTTAGGTAGTTAATTATAACCTTCTATTTATAGTCAAGAGATGTTATAAAAAAAAATTCAAGTCAGAAGAGCTTATTTAATAAGGCAGAAGACTTTGCAAGTGTTAGAACTTAAATATATTTGCCATTAGTTATCAAGTCATAATGTGCCTTTTGCCACATTTTTTTTTAAACAGAGTCCGACAGTAATTCTGAGTCAGATACAGAAGGGTCTGAGGATGAAGACGATGAGGATGATAAAGATCAAGATGAATCCGATACAGACACTGAGGGAGAGAAAACTCCACTGAAGCTGAATAAAACTTCATCCTCTGTGAAGAGCTCTTCCACTGGTCTTGCAGCTCATTCCACCCCACTTAACCTCCAAGTAGCAAAGACCCCAAGCTCTGCACCAGCTGCCTTATGTCCTGAGTCCCAGCCTGCGGTTTTTCTTGGGACAGCACCATCTACTCTTACACCAAGTACACACTGTGGTATCTGAATGTCTTGTTATAGTACAATGTAACGTCTAAGTGGCATGTGTTGTAAAAGTAGTTATAAAAGTATTTTAGACACTGGTATCAAGTGATATCTCGACATAAGAAAGAAATGTTTTTACAGTAAAAACAATCATTCACTGGAACAGCCTCCCCAGGGATGTGGTAGAGTCCCCGTTACTGGAGGTTTTCAAGATACGGTCGGACAGGGTGCCTAGATAATGTCATCTAGGCTCCCTTTCCCATGAAAAGTTGGAACAGATGATCTGTTGAGGTCCCTTCCAACCTGGTCTATTCTGTGATCTTTTCACGGGTGTTTGCAACAGACATTAAAATCAAGTCAGCAGAATTGCAAGTTCTCAAGACCTGAACATTACACTTAGTCCAGGACATTCTAGCTCATATAATTATTTGAGAGAAGGTAGGATGAAATAGCCAGAGTTGATATTTATTACATTAAAACTTTTCATTATTTAGTCTTTGTTATTTACCATTTTATTCTAAACTAGTTATTTCTAATTTCTATGCATTATAGTTTGCATTCTGAATCTTCTATTTCTGCCCCTTCCTCAACAAATTTAATAGCTGTATTTAGTAAAAATATAACTTTATTCATTATTGTTTCAAAATTCTCAGTAGATTTTATGGATTTACATGAAGGAATTATTTTTATAAGGTTCATAAAAAGTACATTTAGCATTTGACTGATGTTATATAGTGTTTATAATCCTTTACTTGGTGACTAATTTGTAAAATTTAGTAATTACTACTGCTACAGAAAAGAATGCATTTTTGAAAGTCACACTTCTCAATTTGCATGGTAACAAATGAAATTGTATATTTACAACTTTGAATTAGAAACTTGATATTTAATTAACATGCAACTAAATAGATTTTAAATGGGGACATCCACTCATAAATTGGTTTTTATATTTGGATTCAGTGGAATAGGAATTTCATTCCATGTCATCAAGGGCATTAACTTTGAAGCACTGTAATGTGATGTACTTCATATTTTTCCCAGAAACAAACCTATTAATCACACAGTTTGTAAAAGATTTCCCATGCATTAGGAGTAATCCAAATTTTTAAAAGACAAAGGTTTTTTTTTTTTTGCTTGGGAACCTGTGTTGATTTATGATGCTTTGAAAAGGCTGATAGCAGATTTTTGTCTGTTTACGGAGGTGAGAGGTAGAATGAAATAATTTTGTGTCCTTGTTTTAGGTGTAGTACTTTTTTCTAGTAAGAATCACCGTAACACAATTAAAATACTTTTGTGCCCATTTTACCTAAAGCTGATCAGTCACTGAAGAGGTCTTGTGTCTCTTCTCTGTATCTGTTTTTCACTGGACAACTCATTTTTTCAATTCACTTGTATTTGGACAAGCAATCTCCCTCCCTCATCTGTGACTATTGGAAGTAATGTAATAGGCAGTCATGTTAGTTTAAGACTGCAGACGTGTCCAAGAAGTTTGGCATCCAAGCATGGGCATTTCCTCAGTGCTTTCTGTAGAGGACTCTTAGCAGTTGCTTCCAGATCGTGTAGGCATCTCAGTTGGAAACCTGTGCTATTGTACCATACGACACTCCTCCTGGCTGTTAAGAGGTTGGAGCAAGTTTCAAGGGTTCAGTCTGATAACGATACTCTTTCATGTCCATTTCCACAGGGAAGAGAGGTGTCACATTCTTTACACAAGGTCCAAACTACCTTTTTGAGAAATGCATCTTCCAAAAGTTTGTCTGTGTACATAGTTCATGTCCTGTGGTTCTCTCAAAGAGGCCTGAGAAAAGTATCAGCCTTTGGCACTCCGTAAAACCCCACGTTTGGCAATTGTCTCTATCATATTATTGATTCAGTCTCTTGACTAGCACCAAACACATCATCTGTTTGAACCTTGAAAAGCTGGAATAATCCTGAAAATTTTCTGCATTTGGCAGGTGACAGCAATCTATACACAGTGCTCTTTGAAGGCTGAGCCTATTATAATGCATGGATTTTTAAAGTAAAGAGTGTTTTTATTTTCATCTTATGTACTGAAAAATTTTAAATATGATCTAGTTATAGAAAAAGAGGTGTGTAAGGAATTATTTTAGCAGTATCTGAGAGAGCCAAACAAGGCAAGCAGTTCAGTATGGCATAATTAGGTTTTCTTCTGTTTACAATTTCAGAAGAGGTTAAAGGAAACTTTAGAGGAAAGTGTATTTCAAAAGGAGAATAGTTACATTAATTTTCTTGGTACTTGAGGTATGTAATGGTTAGAACGTAAAAGTGATTTATCTTTTGGTTTGGGGATATAAGGATAAAAAGTATATTTTAAGAACATACTGTTTTCATTTTGTAAATTCTCTTAGGTGTTAATCAGAAATTCTGTTTTAGGTATTTCAAAAAGACGAAGAGTAACAGATGAACGGGAGCTGCGTGTTCCTCTTGAATATGGGTAGGTTATGTATATACTTGATATTCCTTAAAGGGAGATAATACCTTCAAAAGTCAGTTGGTAAAGAAATGACAGTTTAAAAATTTTTGAGGCTGAATAATAAGGAAAGGGCTTCAACAATTTAGATTTCCAACTCACAGTGACTGTGGATCTCTTTAAAAGTGTCAGCATATTTCATGTGTTAATTTTTGTGCATCAAATTTGCTCTTTTGCAAACGTGACCTGTCTCTTAGCAGTTTTGCCGCTGGAAATTAATCCTGATGGTTAGATCTGAGCCAGTATAGACTCCAAATAACTCCCTGAAATATAGTTCTAAGCCGTTTAAAATCTGGTAATATGTAAGTAGCTTGATACAAATAAATCCATATATAGTCAGAGTTTAGACAATCTACGTAATAACAATTTCTGGTTTTGCCTATTTGATTTATGATACTCTTGTCACATTTTAGGTATCTGCCTTTTCCCTTTTATGTAAAAATCTTAAATCGACATTAATTACTTGTTTTTTATAAAGTGTATTGTTGTATGCAACTATTTCATATTACCCTAGCTGGCAAAGAGAAACCCGAATAAGAAACTTTGGTGGTCGTCTTCAAGGAGAAGTAGCATATTTTGCACCTTGTGGAAAGAAGCTAAGACAGTATCCTGAAGTAGTAAAGGTACATTCCTTTTTTTAACTTCTGTGTTCTAATGCTACTAAGCATGCTTGCAATTAAAAAATGCCATTTTTTCCCTCCAATAAAGATACTTATTTCAAAATATCCTGTGATGTGAGGCGTAATGTATCTCAGTCTGTTACTGATTTGATCTCCTATAAATGCATATCTCTTTGATAGAATATGCAAAACATTACACTCACGAAGTTAGCTGTACATCAAACCTGGGTTGTAATTATTTACAAGCTGAAGTGGAAAAATATGTGATTTTTTCAGTATCTCAGCAGAAATGGAATAATGGATATCTCAAGGGACAATTTCAGCTTCAGTGCAAAAATAGGAGTGGGTGACTTCTATGAAGCCAGAGATGGACCGCAGGTATCCACTTTTTAAAAAGTAAAGTCTTTGATCCAAGGAACATTAACTTAAATTTAGGTGAAGTGATTTTTGCTACCATCTGAAGCATTGCCTGTTTTTAGCTAATTCTTTCTAAAAATTGTGCATATTTCTTAATAGTAGTTATATTGAGATGTTGAGAGCTTGATCCTGGGCAGTGTTGAAAACCGCTCCTCTCAGTGATTTTATTAGGAGGTTGCAGGAGTTCAGTATGCCTTATGATCAGCTCTGAGCCTGGATTTGTCTAGTACGAAAGAACTCCGAGCTACATATTTTATCTTGGTCAGTGTTCACATATTTCTGACTAAAACTCTTATTTCTTCCTTTACTGTATAAACCTAATATTGATAGTAATTTATGTGTATGTGTTAAATCACACCCTTTTCATGTATTTATGTGCATAATATATGTAAAATACATGTTTAAATGTTTCCTGTGTTGAGAATACCGTCTGAGCTTCCTGAAGCATGAGATTTTTACGGGAAGGAATGCTGAGTTATACGAGTTATACTTTACAGTGGTAGAACTGTTAGACTTTGTGTGGATAAACCAGACAAGGATAAGTAAATTTAGAATTTTAAGGAAATTAATACTACATTTGTGCCATACTGTGTTACTGTATTTTGGTCATGTTGCCATTTCTTCAGGATGTGCACGAAAGTTTTTGGACTTTTGTCAGTGAATATATTTGCTTCTTTAAAAGATAAGTATCCTGAATATGTTACTATAGGAATGTGGACAGACATCGTGCTGTCAGCAATCTTGAATTCAGGTTCTAGTTAAGCCTTATGTCCTTGTGATACCCTGTTAAGTAGAAATACTTAACATTTACATAGCATAAATTTGAAAGCAATGAAGACTGAGTTCATAGTAAGCAGCTACTTCTAGGTGGTGCTTCCTGATTCCTGGCTTACAGGGTAAAACATTGCTAAACCCTCTTCATGTTTGGGCTTCGTAAAACAACAGTTACAAGTTCATGTAGTTGTGAACTTCATTATGTACCTGAATGGCTTGATTGAAATAATTCCTTATACTGTGAACATAATGTAATGTCAGGATATCTGCTCTCTTTTTACCCTGTTACCTTTTTTGTGTCTGTTGCCCATATTACTTCATTAGTCTTGTCCCCTTCTCTAATTATCTCCTTCTTTTCCCTTTAATTCATGAGATGATTTGCAGATTTTGCCCTTCTTTGATACTTTAAAACTTCAGAATGAAGGCATCGGGAAGGGCAGGTTTCTGTAGGCAAGGTTTGGCAATATGAATATTCAGTTGCTGTACACCTTACTGTAGTTTCTACTTGTGTGGTCTGGGGGTAGGTTCCATTGAGACTTGGTTAGACAAAGGAAAAGTTTCCCTGAAGAAGAAAAAAAGGGGTGTGTGGGGGACCGAGGGCAGCTGTTTCAGATGTGCTAAAATGTATTTACATTTTATGTATGAGATTTTGAATGAGAAGATTATAATGTAAACAGTTGAGCTACACTCAGGCTGATAATACGCACTTAGTAAAACAGTATGTGATACTGATACCTCATGAACAGAATTTGCACCTTTTTTACTGAAATTTTTAAAATTGTCCAGCTTCAAAACAATATGTGATAATCATATCTTCATGGATGTCTGGAGGTAATTCCAGGAATTTTGTTTCTTCTTTTGCTGTAATTTCAATTATTCTGTATAGCCTTTCATGGTTACTGTTCCTTTTCTTCGTTATATATTTCTGTCATCTTTTGAGACATGCAGCATGCATCCAAAGTGATTGGGTAAGTTTCACAAAGCTCAAAGATGGAACAAGATGCGAAGAAAATTATCTAAGGGCTAAATCGGTTATATTGAAGAACTACCTAGAGGAAGCAAAAAATACATGGGTTACCTGCTTCTGATAGTGCCTGTGTTTCTCCTGGTACACAAGCAACCAGATATTACAGGTTATTGAAAGCAGTGATGAACTGCTTTAACAGAGAAACATACCTGGCAGAAGTGGGCCATGAAATAGTAGGGTTAGAGGAATGTTTGAAGTTTGGCAAACGTGGAAATTCAGTGACAGAACCTGTAGGCTTTAAACTGCTGTGGTTTAGAAAGATTGGTGTGAATGTGATTTGGGGTGACGGAGAGGGCACGGGTCCTTATGAGTTTGAGTAATATGGATAGGAATACTGCATCAAGTGGTAGGTGGAAGAGAGTGTTGTGGAGTGATACTGAGCTGTGCTCTAAGATTGCATCTTGCTGGCTTGGATTAATATATAACAGCAAGAGTATCCATCATGGACTCACAGAATGGTTGAAGTTGGAAGGGACTTCTGGAGGTCACCTTGTCCAAACCCCCCTGCTCAAGAAGGGTCACCTAAGAGCCAGTTACCCACGACCATGTCCAGACAGCTGTTGAAAATCTGTAAGGTGGCAGACTCCACAGCCTCCCTGTTCCAGTGCTCAGTCACGGTGACAGAGTGTTTCCTGATGTTCAGAGGGAACCTCCTGTATTTCAGTTCGTGCCCGTTGCCTCTCGTCCTGTCACTGGGCTCCGTCCTCTTGGCACCCTCCCTCCAGGTATTTATACACATTGGTGAGATACCCCTGAGCCTTCTCTTTTCCAGGCTGAACAGTCCCAGCTCTCTCAGCCCTTTCCTTTGCAGGGTCATTATGTAGTTAGAGAAAACTTGACTCTTCATGCAGCTCCTTTCAGATCCATTTTAGTTGAAGATGAAATATCGGTAAGGGTGAAATATGGACTTTTTAACCTGGATATAGCTCTCTGGGAGTAATTGTTAAGTCATGGTAAACATGGCGTGCACTTTTTTTCCCAGTAAGATTTTGCATAAAGCTGTGAAAATAATGTTTTTTTTTTTTCCAACAAGTCTGAATGCTTGCCTAGGAAGGCAGCTGAATTTAGGAACAGGAAAGGTGGAAACTGCTTAAAGTACTTTTTGCCATCTCCTTGGTGTGAAGTAACTCCGATGTACATTAGTCTTTCTCAGAGTATCTGATTATGGTGCTGCCTCAGAACAAATACAGCACATCTTTATGAGGCATGAAGTCTACCTCTTTTAAGCCAATTCTTAAACTTACTGTTGTTTACTTACGAGACTTATTCTGTGAATAAGTATTTAGAAGTCTAAAATGTTTATTACAGATGCAATAGAAATACCATACAGAACAGCCAACTATAAAATCAGCTGTCATATGCATTTGTAATGTAGTAGTAATTATTTGATTCCTTTTCTAGAAACTGGAATTTAAAATGTTTGTCCTATACTGAATTGTGCAATTCAATTTAAAAAGCTTTGTTGTTAACTTTTTCTCACAAATCTGAACTGAAATTAATGAGGATGTCTGCTTCTTGCAAAGTGCCTGTGGTTTTGTTCAATAGTTTGGTTAACAGGCTTTGAGCTTGATTCTGCTTCCACGCATAGTTATCTGGTGCCTTTTTGGCAAATGTCCTGATTACAGTACAGTATTACAATAGATGGTAGATGCCTGAAGATGAGAAATTGAATTAAGTTCTTACTTTGATTAGTTTCAACAACAAAACACAACATTTCACAGTGTTATTCCCATTTTTTCTCTAATGTTTGTGTAGTGAAGCTTAGATTTTATGGAAGCCCCTGATTCTCAACCCCCGTATTTTTTCTTTGGAATATTGAAAATCCACAGAATATCAGATTTTACATTCTTTCAATAGAAATGTATTTTGGGTCAGATTTTAAAAGATACCTGAGCGCAAAATATAGATGGTGAATTAACTCCTGCTTAACCCTTAATGGATCTGTTCTGGACTGTTTTGTCTTGTCTTCTCTTAAACTTGTGGAAACTTGTTGCATCCACAGTGTCCTTTGGCAGGACATTAAACAGTCTTCTCCCCATTCATTGAAATGCCAGCTCCTTTTGTTTATTGAACCTTCTACTAGCTTCATTTGATGGCCTCTAGTTTCTCTTTTGGGGAGGCATTAGGAAAATGTAATATACATCCATAGTCTCTGTGGCTCTAATGATCTTGTGGACCTCCATCTTTCTTTTCTGCATATTTGTTGTCATTAGTATCATTAACCATAGAAAATAGGAATACAGAGCAAGAGCAATCTCCATTGCAGGATCTAAGGTACTTCTTGAATGATGGCTGCTTCTCCTCCTTTTTTCTTTGAATTCTATTTTGCCTTTGTTTTTAACCATCTCCTCCCCCCAGCACTTGCAGTTTATGGGATAAGATTTCCTAGGTTGGAGGTTGCTGTAGGTGATAAGTATAGTATTAAATCTAGCTTACATTGCTCAACAAAATGAACCTGTGATAAATTCTAAGTCAGGTACTAGACAGTGAGATGAAAATGTACGCCCAGGTAGTATTCTTAAAGATAGAAAATGAATTAACTTCTGTTGAAGTGGTAGAGGTAACTATTTTGGATTAAAAAGTCCTTAGTGATGTTACATTGTACACATAGTGATAGGTCATGATTCTGAACAGCTTGTTTTTAGGAACATAGCTAATAACAAAGCCCTTTGGAATGTCTGTTAACTAAGTGTGTGATGTACTCTTGGGATGGTCTTAACTGGGAGTGATCCAGACTTCAAAAAAGGTATCTTTGCAGATACTGATAGCTTCCTTGGAATCTGAATGTTTCATTAACAAAATGCCATTTCCTTTGTCAAGTCTTACATTAAACATTTGTAATTATGAAGAATGAGCAGAAAGAATTAAAAGATAAATTGTCAGAATAAGCAAATAAAAAATGTATTTTATAGTATAGCAAATTTGATTTCAGTATTTATGTGCATATAAATGTGAAAAATTTGGTAATGCAAATGTATTTTTTCTGAATAGATATTTAATTAATGTGTCTTATAAGTTACCAACTTTCATTCTTGCTTTAGCAGACATTTTCAAAATCTTTTACAAACCTTTTTAAGGAAGTATGGAGAGTAGTCCTGAAGGATACTTAGCATACTTCCCCCCCCCCATTTTTCAAAAACTGGGGAAAATGGTAAAAGATGTTACAATTTTGAAATACTAGTGTTCAATCAAACAGGATCAGATAGACTGTGCTCCTGTTCTGCTCAGTAGATGTAATAAACTCTACTTTTTATCAGTTAAAGTAAAGCAATTTCTATGTGAGGACTAACTTGGGTATTTGTATTAACAAAGTATTTCAGTATTTGTTTTGGGGATTCCACAAACAAACAGTAGTAATAGTGAAAGAAGGGGTTGAATGTATTGCTGCATACTTTGTTTAGTTAGAGAATATAGTTACCATAACTTTTATTTCAGATAGATGGATTCTTAAAAGTTACAAACTATTGATTGCTTCAGGTTGGCGCAGAAATTGATTTTCTTGCAGTGGATGAGGTTGAGAACTAAATTGTACTAAATAAAACTTTAAGATCAAAATGAGTCTGTGTTTTTTCAACTCAGTTGTTGAGATCTACAACACCCCAGAAAGCAATATTTGAAAATACAATACTGCCTTTGCTTGTTATGTATGTCAAAATTTCTGTAAACACTGACAGTTGGAAGACAGTGACTTGTAGCTTGACACATTTTTTTCTTTCATGTTGAGCACTGGATTATGTGAAAGCAGAGTAGTTACTTTTGCGTTTACATAATAAGGAAGAATCTATTTCACCTTTTAAAAAGGGGTTGAGCAATAAGCGATTTGGTCAGAAATAATTAAAAATAACACAGTAATGGCATACCTCCTAGGTAGTAACTGAATAGTCTTCAAAATCTTGCATAGTAGTACAATTTACAAAAGTTTGTAGTGATAACCTCTCAATGTATAGCTTCTGTGCATCATCAAAACATTGTACTACCCAAATAGTACATCACAGCTCTTGCATATTTTATATATATATATAACTAACTTGGGAAAAAAAAACATCTCTTGCTGTTCATGTTCTTAAGTGTCTTAGATTTATTTTTTCTTTTTTTAATCTGTGTTTATAATACCTGTCTGTGAAATGTGTCAATTAAAAGGGTGTGCAGTGGTGTCTTCTGAAGGAAGAGGAAGTCATTCCCCGTATCAGAGCTATGGAAGGGCGTAGAGGACGACCGCCAAATCCAGACAGACAGCACTCTAGAGAGGAGTCAAGAATGAGACGACGCAAAGGCCGACCTCCGAATGTTGGTAGCACTGAATTTCTAGACAACACCGACGCAAAGCTTTTAAGAAAGCTCCAGGCTCAAGGTAGGAAGTATGTTACTGTTTTCACGAACAGAGGGTATCAGTACATAGAGAGTTAATGTTTTTTTCTAAAGAGGAATGATGTGTTTCACTAGGATATTAGTAGACAACTTTTTATTTTGGAAATTTGTCACATGCTTTTCTTGAAGCCTTTTTCAAGATCAGTAAATGTATATACGATTCAAAGGAAGAAGTGTGAGTGTAAATGTGTGTCGAAGAGCTTACTCTGTAGTTACTTTATTTAGACTTATAAAACTTAAAAAAGCAGACATCCAATCATCTGGTTACCACTGATATATTTTTTAAATTGATAAAAATTAACAGATCTTTGTTTTCCCCTGTATCAGCTCAAATAACAGTGGACATTGAAATTGAGAACCACTGAAGTTAGCATTTCTGTGAAACTTCTGGCTGTTCCAGGGGAAATACTTTCCTTGTGAAATCACTGATAGTGACAAGATTTAAATGCCCATAAGGTTGAATAGGATCCTATAATAAGTAGTACCAATGTCGACAGTAGAACTTTCATGATATCAAGTACTACTATATATCAAAAGCGTGAGGGCCTGGTTTTAAATAAACATCAGGTACATGACTTTTGAATTTCAATTCTTTAGTCCATAACTTTATCATATTTTCTGAATGCATCTAATCCAATATGAAAAATTCTTACAGCCCAGGAGGCAGGATGTTTATTTTAACTTAAGACTTAACTGTTCTTCCATGTGCTGACTCTGGACATGTTTGGGTAGCTACTTTGTATTTTGCATAATGTCCTTGCTAACAGTACATGCGCCTTTAATATGTGCCTTGGTGCGATTCTTTGCATCTTTTTCCCTTGCTGGCTGCAATGAGTACTGTTCTTTATAGATATATTTAAGACATGCAACGGTAATGCTTTGGACACATGGACAGAGAGAAGGCCATTTTAGAAATACCTTAGTACGTGGTATGTCTTGTAGTGTTGCACAGCTGTTTTACCTCTGTGTTAAGGTTGCCACCAGCTTTTGTTCAGTTTGAGAATTAGGAAACTGTGTCAACTGCTGAAGCATCATAGCATTTGCTGCGAGGCTGTGTATTTATTGTTGAGACACAGTAACTGATTCCAGAAGTCTCTTCTTCTCAGTGGAAAAAGATAAGCCCTAGTCACTAAGCCATTTTGCTGCACTTTGTATCTTCCCTTTCCCTTTATTGGCTACTGTAAGGGGCGGGGGAAGTATTTAGAAGCACTCTCCCATGTCTATTTTCCCACCAGCACTGTAGCATTTAATAAAATGAACAAAAACATATGGTCTATATATACAAGAAGATTCAGAATGTGTAATATTTGATGTTACGTATGTTCATATCTACCTTGATACTTTTTTCCCCACATGAGAACGTAAGAAATGTCTCAGTGGCTCAGCCCAGGGGTTCATCATGTGCAGAGCTCTGTCTCCAGTAGTGGCCATAGGAGATGCTGCTTGGATAAAGCATGTGAATCTGATCGCTTCTTGGTCCATTTATTTCCTCATACATGCACCGTGGCATCCTGAGGTGTTTTATGAGTGGTATTGTAGAGCACATGTTTTTCTTGCTCCATTTATTTTCTGTTTATGGAACTGTTGCCCGTGAATTAGCCTGTTCTTTGTTTTTTTAACCTCTTGACAATGTTTGCTCTACCAGCCTCCTGTGGCAACAAGTTCCAGAAGTCTGCTAACTACTGGACCATTTTCATTCCTAAAAAATGATCTTCTGTTACTGTCAGTGGGTGTTCCGTAGTTCCATTATTGCGGGGTTTGGAGAATAACAGTTCTCTAATTTATGTTATCCACCACCCTGATGATTTTGCAGACTTTGATCCTCTCTGTCCTTAGTCATCTTCTCTCCAACCTGAAGAGACCAAGTATTTTTAGTCTTTTCTCAGAAGGTAGTTGTTCCATCCCTTTGATCCCCTTATGTGTCCTCTAATTTCAGTATTTCTTTTCTAGGTGTATTACCTTACATTTGTCTATGATGAAGCTCCTCTGCTACCTTTGCCCACTGTTTTGCAGGGCTCTTACAGAGTTCCTTGCTGTCAGCATAGCCTTGGATTTTCCAGAATGCTTAATATCATCTTCATATTTTGGGATTTAACTTTGCAGTCCCCTTTACAGGTTTCATTGGTGAAAAAAGATATTAAATAAAGCTCATTCTAATATTGATTTGTGAAGAAACCCTCTACTAACTCTTCTTCATCACAAAAGGTGACTGCTGATCTCTGCCCTTCACCTGGTATCATTTAAAGAGCTTTCAGTCCGTGAGGCTTTCCTTCAATGACATAACAGCTTAGTTTTATTAATAATGTTTGACTTAGACTCTAGTTAAATACTTTCTGAAATTCTGAATGCATTATGTCCATTAGATTCTCTTTATCTCCCTGTTACTGACACTCTCATTGAAACCCAAAATTAGGCAGAATTTCTCTTTGTAGAAGCCATGCTGACTGTCTGAACTGGTGATGTTTTATAATGTAGTCAGTAAGTACGTGTAAGACATAATATGTACAATAAGACTTTACCACCTCAACAGGAAAGGAAAATCAGACTAACTGATCTGCAGTTTCCAAGGCTTCTGCTAGAGCCCTTTTTTTTTGTTCATAAGGCTTGCCAATCCTATGGCACAGTGGCTGTTGTTAATAATATGGTGAACACCCAGACCAATGTCTCTATGGTTTCATGTTAGTGTTCCTTCAGATTTCTCAGCTTACTCTGTCCTGTTCTGGTGATCTGTTAACATCTGACTTACCTTCTTGATCTAATACTTCTTTTATGTTTACTGCAAATTCATCTAGCTCTTCTGACCTGTCTGCTGTAGACAATGTACTGAGTAGGGGAACCTACCCAACATCTTCAGCAGTAGAGAGTGGCACAAGGAATTCAGTAACCTTTTTTTTTAAGGCCCTTTTTTTCTATCCTGTTCATCATTAGGTCCCACTGATTGCATTTCTGGCTTCCTGTTGTGATGTATGTAAAGATCTTTTACATCTGTCTGCTCAGGCATCCTTTGCAATGTGCTCTTCAAATTCTTTTTTAGCCTTTCTAACTCACTCTTTAAGTTTGGCATGTCATAGGCTTTCCTGTTCTTATTTGAACAAGCTTTTCATTTTTTACATGCTCACCATTTTCCTATGACAGCCTCCTTTTCTGAAGAGCCACATAGGGACTACCTCTTTCCTTTTTGAAATGCGGCTCAGTGTTTACCTGGACAAGTATACATTTTTTTGAAGTGCTTCTAGGTAGCTCACTTGAAGTATGCATGCTTGAAGACTGCTTTTGTATAGCTTCTTTTAGGGTTCCACCAGATGGACTACATAAATGTCTCTTCATTCGTTGTTTTTATGCTACGTGACTTGATACTGCACTTTGCATAGAAAGCTGGTCTTCTGCCTGTACATCTTATTCTCATAGTCCTGTAACGTAGGTACCTCGCAACACCATGTATTATTAATTATCCTTCTACTGTGTCCATGAGTTGTCCATTACATCTGGATTATCATTTGATACCAAGAATTCTAGTTTCCCTAATTTCTTTTTAGATTTCTTGGCTTGATTTAGAAGCCCTTAAATTTTGCTCAATACAGTACATACTGGTTGAATGGAAATACAGGTGGTCTGATTTGTCGTCCCTGTTTTTTGCAGTATAGGTATTTGTTTTCCATCTGTCCTTTTCAAATGCATGCTGAACATTAACTACATCCTCCTCATGGATTGTGTCAATTCAGACTAAGTGGTCCTCTGCATCTGTTGACCTTTCCATATAGTTAGTAGTTTTAAGTTCTCCTCTATAATGTAAATTCTGATTTCCAGCTACTGGTTCTGTTTTGATTAAGGAGTAACTTCTCCTTCTGTATGGTTTCCCCTTGGCCCTGAAGGTTTCCTTCTTGTCGTGTACCTATTTATACTACCCTTGCTATCTACAGCATCATCTTACCTACGCATGGATTTTCCATATGTCTGCTTGCGTCTTGGCCATTGCACAAGAAGCTGACAGTATTTTGGAGAATGCTATCATAAAGGTCCTGGACCTCAGACCTTTGAATAGCAAGCTGAATTCAACCTCCAGAAGGTCCTTCCTACAGCTGTCTTACATCAGTGTGTCCATGCATAGTTTATCCAAATGTCATAAATATTCGCACTTAAAGTAGTAGAATGCTTCAGGAAGTTACTAATTAGCGGAAGAGTGCCTGGCTGTAGGTAGCCACAGTAAAGAGAAGCGTGACCCAGATGAGTGTGCTTTTACTGCATTGTTAAAAAAGGATTAGGTAATTACATGAGGTGACTTATAAGGAAAACAGTAATTCCATGCCTTCTGAATAAAATGTTGATTTAGTACTCCAAGACAAATGTTTTCTGCTTTAAAAAGAAAGAACAAATCAGTTTTTAAATGAAGCAGCATTATTTTTTCCTCCAAAAATAGTATTTTCTTTTATGTAGAAAGTATCCATGTTCATTTATGCTGTTGATGTGGTTATCGATACATGAGATACCACTAAAGGTAGTTGATAGTGAAGTGTCAAGATAAATGTGTGCAAAACAAATCCACTGTTTTCTCTATCTTTACCTCATGCAAATGTCTGGAGTATGAGCTATATCTTTATTGTTGGACAACACTGTTTTTATGAACTTAATATTTTCTTTTTGTAACAGAAATAGCTAGGCAAGCAGCACAAATAAAGCTACTGAGAAAACTCCAGAAGCAGGAACAAGCTCGAGCTGCCAAAGAAGCGAAAAAACAGCAAGGTAAGTATTCCTTGTGAAAGTTTGTGCAAGCTAGCACATTATTTTGAAACGTATTAATGAGAAGTTACCTGCCTCTTGTCATGTTATGATACTAATTTTTTGTTTGCTCTTGTTTGTTAGCTATTATGGCAGCTGAAGAAAAGCGAAAGCAAAAGGAGCAGATAAAGATAATGAAGCAGCAGGTAAACTTTATGTGATTGTTAAATAAGCTCTTTAAATTATGTTTTGAGTTATTGAATTAGGGGTATTTTAATTATTTAGTAAATTAAGTATGCTGATTACAAAGTAAATTTTTTAATCTAGTTTTAAAGAACACACAGTGTGTATTATTTAAAATTCTAAACTCTGTAGTTGTTGTCCATGTTGTCAGGACATCCCAATTTTGTCTGTGTTGATTTAAGCCACCCGACATAGGTAATTGCTTGCCAATATCAGTAAGAAATTAAGAAACTGCTACTACAGTACAGTGATGCAGTCTTCCTTTATTTAGTTCTGTGAAAACAAAGTGTTGCATCTGTTTATGTAAATACTGGAATAGTGTAATTAGCTTCTTCAGTGATTCTGGCTGGCTATCGGTGGTTTTAGGTTGTGCGTGAAGGGTTGTATCTCTGGTGGCCCAGAGAGGTTGTGGAGTCTCCCACCTTACAGATTTTCAACAGCTGCCTGGACACGGTCGTGGGTAACTGCTCTTAGGTGACCCTTCTTGAGCAGGGGGGTTTGGACAAGGTGACCTCCAGAGGTCCCTTCCATCCTCAACCATTCTGAACTTTTGTAGATAGAAACAGCTTCAAAGTTTCCACTTCTGAAGGTAACCCATACTTGTTATAGAAAGGCAAATAATGCAGACTTTTTTTTTTTTTTTAAGAGCATTGGGCTTGTGTCCATTCACATCACCCTATGATTATAAAGTGGTCCTTACATTCTTAGGTGTGCAGGGAGCAAGAATTGCTTGATTGGCAAATACATCAAATCCAGACCTTGTTTATCAACACCATATTCCTTCTTGATCTATAAACTGTTAAAATTTTCATGATTCCAATGTGTAGAATACTTATTTTCTTCTCTGAGATACTTCTTTACTCTGATCTCTACTGAAAATTTTGTTCTGTATTAACTCTGGCCTTTGTGGAATTGAGAGAGTATAGTACACGCTCTAAACTTTTTTCCTTTTTTTTTTTTGTAAAGTATAATGGGGGATAGTAGAGACTTAAGGTCCATGCTGTGAGCTTTGCATGTTGAAAATAAAAGTTCAACACTGTATAAACAAGGCCTCCTAATTAATTTGCTGGGTAAGGTGGTCTTATGCTGGACTTCCCAACAGCTTAAGGTGCTGGTAAGATTTGCCTGAAGTTTGTAAGACCTCATGTGGTCTTCCTGTATTGGAGCTCTATTCTTCAGGAAATTTTGTATGTCTTTTTGTTCTGTGATTGCTCCTTTTCTGTTAAATATTTTAGATTATCTTTTCTTAGGGGCTTGGTTTTGGTTTTAGTTATTTTTCAATGTAGTATAAACATCACTGTGTGTTCTCTAGAAAGTCAAATTTTAGAGTAGTCCATGTTCTAGAGTCTCAGACCAGCTCACAGGAAAACAATGGCTTCCATACAGATGGGCTTTACTCTCACTGTTGGGGAAACACCTGCTGTTTCCCCAATGGAACATTGATGCCCATTGATCCCCGATGGAACAACAATGCTCCCCAATGGAGCATTGAGCTCCATTTCAGGCTTCTGATTTAGGCTTCCCAGCTTGCAGGGCTTTTGCATGGTCTGGGTTTTGCTGTTAAAACTTTACAGCAAGTCCAACGGAATGTACTGCAATACTTCTCTTCATAATGGTCCATTCCTTGTCACTGTGGCTCAAGCAGCTTTTCTGAGATAATAAAACCTCAAATAATGTCCTAAGAAATCTTTAATATGAGCTTGGGTTATTACTATTTAACAGACAAAACCCATGCAGCACAGGAAATGTGAACTAATCCCAAAGTTTGCAATGATTGCATTTCTAAATCAATGTAATAAGACTTTATTCAGATTTTAGGAAGTAATTCCTGAAAAAGAATAAATTAGAATATGGTTACACAGCATCCATCTGGGGAGTGCTTAGCTTGATCATTTTGTTCTTACCATGATGAAACATGCTGAAGTGTGGTGTGCTGCCTGTGGCTGCTGTTTCGGTTACTTTTTTTGTTATTTCACTCTTCAGCATGTGTAAAATTCAGTCCCCTAAACTACATATTAAGGCATCCAAACTCATCGTCAATTACCTGAATGCTTTGAAAATCTTGAGAAACTGAAGTGTGTTTAACTGTGAATATATTAGTCACCCACATGCCACCTGGATATTACTGGCTGACAGAGTATGTGCACGGTACTTAGATTCTCCATGTTGCCCACGGTACCATAATGAACTGAAAAGCTGCTAGAACCACAGCAGAAAATAGTGGTTTGACAGAACCCCATATTTCTTATTCAGGGAGATCACATCAAAACATGTTTTTCATGTCATAGCTCCCATTTCCATTCATTCCTAAATAGCTCCACCATTGCCAGCTAGAATTTGAATGCTGCTAGCTTGCTTACATCGTTATGAATCTGGTCCCCTTAAAGCTGTTAAAAAACCCAAAAAACAAACCAAAACCCAAAACTATGACAACTTAAACATGAGCATCTATGCGTAACTAAGTATTGGTTCCTTCAGGGATATACCAGACATCTTCTAATGCTAGTAAAAATTCTAAACACACATTGTTATGTGGGAACAATTGACTACAATGGGTGTGAGACTTGATAACAAAAACTATATATGTATTAACTTGGTCATT
Source organism: Aptenodytes forsteri (assembly GCF_000699145.1). Lineage (NCBI taxonomy): Eukaryota > Metazoa > Chordata > Aves > Sphenisciformes > Spheniscidae > Aptenodytes > Aptenodytes forsteri. The sequence continues at coordinate 2,964,144 of NW_008794603.1, read as the reverse complement.
TTTTAAAATGTAAAAATAAACTTACTTTCTCAATATTGTTTTTTTAAAAAGAAATAACTTTCTTCCCCTTGTAGGAAAAAATTAAGCGAATCCAGCAAATCAGAATGGAGAAAGAACTTCGAGCTCAGCAAATTTTAGAGGTAAAAATAATGGCTCAAATAGAATTTTTGTGTTGCCATTTTAAAGAATGGTGTATTTTAATAGTCACACATGCAGTTAGGAATGTAACTAAATATAACAGCTCTAACAACCTGGACTTTCAAAGGCCAGCTCAAAAATGTGTCTTACAGATACCCTTTTTTTTTTTTAAAAGAAAAATATTTTAACTGTGACCCAAATGTTGCAAATGTTCACTTGAGTTCCCAACTTTTTACACAAATAGTCTTGTATTTGCTAAAGTTAACAGCATAACTATTCCTTTGGTAGAAAACAAGTTTCCAATAATAGGATGTTAAAGCAGTATCATGCTCTGCTCTGAATGAAGTGCAGTGGATTTGAAATACTAGGTTTGTATATATGCTGGAATATACTGGTATACTATACTAGTTTGCTAGTATACTAGCAAAGAAAGATTGCTAACTAGCAAGTCTCCATTAATGGAAAAATTAATGGTACTCTCTTTGCCATTTATATTTTACTGTTTCTGTGTATACTTATTTTCTTAGTTATAGTAGCCAGGTGAAGCAATTCTGAGTGGGACTTGAAATTCTGGCTTAATTTTTAAAAAGTAAATGAAATGTGAATTGATTGATGATGAAAGCTGCACTGGGGAAGAAATCTGTTGCAATGTACATGATATGTGATGAAGTTTTGAACTTTTAAAGGCACGTAACTTTATTTCTAGTCAGATTATTTTCAAGTTGTGATGGTGCTGTTGTGTGACCTGTTTTGCATGCACAGGCAAAAAAGAAAAAGAAGGAAGAAGCAGCAAATGCCAAATTATTGGAGGCCGAAAAACGAATAAAGGTTAGTTTAGAGGAGCTCCAAAAACAAGAACGGTGTTATTGTGCATAATATATGTTGATGTATAAAAGCAGTAAATTTGGAAGAATATTCATTGATAATGAAACTGTAAATAGAGATAGCATATGAATAATGTGTACATATGTTTATATAAATATATGAAGCCTACACAGAAGTTTGTGTATGTGTGACAACACACACACACATACATTCATACATAGACACATGAATATATAGAGAGACAGTAATTTTTTGTGTGCCATTACCATGAGTTTTGCTTACATGACGCTTGGTTTGCATAACTTAAAATGCTCGTGCAGTAAAACTATTCACAATATTCTTTTAAGCACGCTGTATCAAAAAACTTTGTTGCTTCTCAACAAGCGTAGTCTTTTCTAGGTTGTATGTATACAAGACTATGGAACTCTTTTACAAATGTTGGAAAATACAGTTTATATATGTACTTCTATTACTGCTTTGGCATTTTTGGTGTATTTTAACATGGAACTCCCAACTCAATAGACTTGCTGTCATGTATACTATGTATACTCGTCTGTGGTCAGTTTATGGGGGGCGGGGAAGTAAGAATTTAATTCAGATGTGCTGTTTCAGTGTGGCAAAAACATGCAACTTGGTGAGTAAATTTTGATAGATTTTTAAATAGATTTTTTTTTCTTTTGTTTAAGGAAAAAGAGATGCGAAGGCAGCAAGGGGGGGGGGGGGGGTGGGGAGGGAGGGGGAATCTTCAAAATATGCCCTTTTAAAATTTCTGGGTTTGATTCCTGCACAAATTTTCTTTCACCTTATGATTTGTTGCTTTGCTTTGGTATTGGGGTCTTTTGGGGGATTATAAAGTGGTTTTATGACTTTGTGATTTCTGTTTCATAATGTTGTGCCAACTCTTTCTACCAGGAGTTGGAGAGGCATAGACTAGATATGGTATGGGTATGTTTATTTTTGTACATCTAACACCGCATTGTGATTTGGTTTTGCTATGGTTGTCATAGCAATGCATAAAATGTAGCACTGGCTGCTGTCATATTACATACTGCTGCATGGCTTTACAGCACAGTGCATTGCATACATCTGCTTGTCTTGTCTGTTAAGGGAAAAAAAAAGACGTCTTGAACATGTGTATAAATTGAACTTGGCAATAATTAAATGAGGTTTTTAACCAGAAGTCTGTTACTGATGTCCCAATAGAAATTGGACCACTGTATAAAATCAGGGATTAATTAATGCAAAATTAACAGTAGTCACTTGGATAATTTTTGCAAACCTTGTCCCATTCACTGGGAATGAATCCAGACATTTTAAATACAATTTGAATTAACCTATTTTAGAAATCAGAATGATGTCTTTCCTAAGTTTGTAGGGTACTGAGGAAATTAGCTTTCAGTCAGTGGTAAATACATAATGTTAGAAGTATACAATGAAACACTAGAATGTAATCCTAGCCTCACTGAATTAGATGATAAAATTCCTATAGCCTTTACTGGGGCCAAGATTTACTCTACAGCTTTTAAGGCAAAAACCCCATACGTAATGCTCTAGAATAACAGCTCCTTAATGCATTTGAAGTTACTGACATAAGTTATTGAGGGATAGGCATCAGTGAATGCAAGTGTTGTTGCGTATGTATATGCGCCACCACTAGCTTGATTAAAACTGATCTAGAGCTGAGAAAATTAATCATATTAATTTGTTGCTTGGTTACAAAAATGTTAATATTTGCAATGTTTGAAAATGACCACTTTAACATTTTTGCGAATTGGCTGTTGAAGAAGTAAATTGCAAGTTCCGTAATAGCAGATGTAAGGTAACTGACCTGTTCCAGCCAACCATTATGCTTTTTGTTCTGCCAGCTTATGAAGGAGCATCACAACTGACCATAAGTAAATCTGTATGCTTCTGTTTTACACTGTCTCCATGTTCATTGCTTTACCTTTTTGCTTTTGATTGTTCTTGTATTTGCTTTCTAAACCTGAACTAAAACATGCACAGACTTGGCCATTCTTGTCCTATATTTAGTATTTACTGTGACTTGTCTATTAATGCTAAATTTGTTACTCAGCTTTTTTACTGATTTGAAAATGTGGATTAGTTTTGTTCTAATCTTACCTGCTTCAATAGGAACGAGAAAGGAGAAGACAACATATGATGCTTATGAAAGCCATGGAAGCACGTAAAAAAGCAGAAGTGAGTATTAACCTCTGAATGTTTGAAGTTTTCATGGTTTCATTCTGCAGCGATCTGTAGGAGAGCAGTGTCTTTGATGTACCTGTATGTATAATTTCATTTGTATACATGGCAGTGGCAGGACAAGAAGCAATAGGCACAAATTGAAATACAGGAAATTCTGTTTAAACTTAAGAAAAACTTTTTTACTTTGAGGGTGGTGGTTGAACACTGGCACAGATTGCCCTGGTAGGTTGTGGAGTTGCAACCTGCTGTAGCTGATGGGGGGGGGCACGATGGTGGGAACAGAACTGATGATCTCAAGAGGTCCCTTCCATCCTCAGTGATTCTGAGCAAGAAGCCAATAATTGCATAGTCACTTCAGAGTCCTTACTATTTCCTGGAAAGGAAGTTTTATTTTCTCGTTGTTCATGTGTATAAGAGTAAGGACTTCATCATGCTGACTTGTCAGACTTGCTGGACAGGTTTTCCTCAATACTTATCCAGGGGTAAAAATACACATCTTATTCCAGTCCAGGCTTCTTAGAACTTGCAGATTTTGTAGATGATTCTAGATTTGGACCATGACGAAACCAAGCAAATAGGATTATTACGCCTTAGTAATTTTATTTTTTCTCCTTAAGTAGAAAGTACTGCTGCGCTACAGAAAATAGATGCTTCGTTTCTTGTTTTGTTTTACTAAAAATATGTCAGAAATTGTGAACCAAGAGATAGAGAAGCCTAAAGTCCTAAATGCATATGTGTCATTTTGTGTACAATCATTTTACTTTGTCCATCTCTGAATCTAGTTAGTTAACTTGTTTTCTTTTTTGAACACAGTGACATTAAGCTGATAACAAAAAGCTGGTTGATTTCACTTTCCAAAATTGCAGGCTTCTTTTGATGCTGATCATCTAAACATCTAGATTTTTTTGTTCTGTTTTCTTTCTGAAAATAAGACTATTTTCAAAATAGCTGCCCTTTCCTTATGATGAGTGCTTCTTATTCTGGTGACTGCTTTCATTTATGCAGATCTAGTATATCACAAAAGGACCTAATAACACCTGCTTATTATGAAGATTGACGCTAAAGATTAAATACACATTCTGTGCTACTAAATTGTGTGTTTGTTGGGCAACTGAATTACTTTTAAAGTAATGCAAAGTACTGCAAAATGGAAATGTTTTTCTAGATACTTTACTTAGAGGGGGAAAAATATTCAAGAAACACTGGTAGTCCATATTGGCACAACCTAACCCAAAATCCATCAAAATATTTTCATTGAGTTGACTAATCAGGCCTTCAACTAGTTAAATTTTACTCTTAGCCATACTACCGCATGAAAGACACTGAAGTTTCCCTGCTCTTAAGCTAATGTAATAGTGTTTTTGTAATAGAACTTGTTCTTATAACCAGTTGCAAGGTCTCAATTTTATTAGAAGGTTGCAGAAGGAAATGAGGGAAAAGTCTTTAGCTTTGTCTTGAAAAGCAGTTGTAACCACATTGCTCATGTTCATGACTGAGTTAGCTTGAGAAAAAGCCTCTCTTACAGGAATAGCACATCCTGCTTGTTCAGGTTACACTGCAGTAAATTAAGTGTTACTAGCTAAAACAACTCAGACTTTTTTAGCTTCACTGGTTTGAAATAGTACAGTAGTTTATGTTGCATTATAGATGGTTAAAAAAATTATCTAAAAAAAGGACATGATGGAATAACATTGATGATAAAACCAGAGCTGTACAGTATGATTGATGAAACTTCTATTAGACCATGATAAACTAATTTACATCTTAATTAATCCTGAGGCTGGTTTCAGTTTCAACCCTGATGTTAAGGGGGTTAAATCTATGCTAAAAGTGGGACTATCAATGCTAAAACTTTTTTTATTTTATTTTTTATATCTATTTGTCTATATCCTGAGACTTTTTTTATCTCTGTATCCCGAGACTTTTATAAATTAAGATAGCTAAGAGATTGAAGTAAAATGGCCATCATTATAGCATCTAGTTGTCAAAGAAATTGTTAAAACTTTTCTCTTTAGATATGTTCGTAAATTTAAATGAAAATGACAGACCAAAACAAAAATGAAGTAATACTTCAGTGCAAGGAAGAATTTCAGGGTTAACTCTTAAGCTGACTAGGAAAGTTGCCCTCCTAGATTTCTTGTTTGTAAACAGAGAGGGACTCGTGGGCGAAGTGGTGATTGGTGGCTGTCTTGGTCACAGTGACCACGAAGTAGTTGTGTTTCAAATCATCAGCGATAGGAGAAAAACCACCAGCAAAACTTCGACCCTGGATATGGGGAGAGCAGACTTCGGGCTGCTGAAGGAGCTAGTTAGTAAGGCCCCCTGGGAATCTGGTTTTGAAGGTATTGGGTCCATGAATGCTGGTCACTTTTTAAGAGCCATCTCTTAAGAGCTCAGGAGCAGACAATTCCAAAGTGTTGGAAGTCAAGCAAGCGAGGCAGAAGGCTGGCTTGGATGAGCAGGGATCTTCTAGAACTTAGACAGAAAAGGGAAGTGTATGGACATTGGAAGCAAGGACAGGTGACACAGGAGGACTACTGGGATTCTCTTCACCAGTGTAGGGAGAAAATTCGTGCGGCCAAAGCACGATTAGATTTCAAGCTGGCTAGTACTGTGAAAGACAACAAAAAGGTCTTTTTAAAATAAGTTAACAGCAAAAGGGGGATCAGAGATAACTTTGGTTTGTTACTTGATGAGGTCGGTCACCTCACAAATAGGGACATAGAAAAAGCAGAGACATTTAATGCCTTCTTTGCCTTTGTCTTTAACACCGATGATGGGCCCCAGGACCCCCAGAGCCCCGTGTTGGAAGACTGTGACTGGGGGGGTGATAAACTCCCAGCCGACTCTGAACATGTTGGAGACTTGCTGCTCCAGCTGGATGTGCATAAGGCCATGGGGCCTGGTGGGATTCATCCCAGGGTACTGAAAGAGCTGGCTGATGTTACTGCGGGACCTCTCTATGTTATTTTCCAATGGTCTTGGGAATCTGGAGAGGTCCCAGTTGACTGGAAGCTGACAAATGTCCCAATTTTCAAGAAGGGAAAGAAGGAAGACCCTGGTAATTACAGGCCTATCAGTCTCACTTCAGTGCCTGGTAAAATTATGGAGAAGGTTATTCTGGGAGTTATTGAAAAACACTTGAGAGACAATGCAGTCACTGGTCATAGCCAGCACGGGTTCATGAGGGGAAAGTGCTGCTTAACCAGCTCAATTTCCTTTTATGACAAGGTCACCCATGCAGTTGACCAAGGGAAGCCAGTAGATGTGTGTGGTTTTGGTTTTTTTTTATTTTATTTTAGCAAAGCTTTTGATATTGTCTCTCACAGTATCCTTCTGGACACGTCCAGCATACAGCTGGACAAGTGCATAATATGTTGGGTGAACACTTGGCTGACAGGTTGGGCTCAAAGAGTTTTAATAAATGGGGTCACATCAGGTTGGCAACCAGTCACCAGTGGGGTTCCCCAGGGCTCAATTTTAGGGCCAGTGCACTTTAATGTTTTTATAAATGATCTGCATACAGGAGTTGAATGTACATTAGGTAAGTTTGCCGATGATACTGAACTAGGAGGAGGTGTGGACTCCTTCGAGCGTAGAGAGGCCTTATGGAGAGATCTGGACGGACTAGAGAGCTGGGCAATCAACAACCATAGTAAATTTAACAAGAACAAGTGTGGAATTCTCCACCTGGGATGGGGTAGTCATGGTTATATGTACCAATCGGGGGACGAGAGGCTGGAGATCAGCCCCATGGAAGAGATCTGGGGGTTTGGGTTGATGGCAAGTTGAATATGAGTCAACAGTGTGCCCTGGCAGCCAAAAGAGCCAACCATGTCCTGGGGTACATCAGGCACAACATCGCTAGCCAGTGATTGTTCCGCTCTACACTGCACTGGTGCGGCCCCACCTCGAGTACTGTATGCAGTTTTGGGCTCCTCAGTACAAGAAGGACATCAAACTATTAGAGTGTGTCCAGAGGAGGACGACCAAGATGGTGAAGGGTCTCGAGGGCAAGACTTAGGAGGAGCGGCTGAGGTCACTGGGTTTATTCATCTTGGAGAAGAGAAGGCTGAGGGGTGACCTCATCACAGTTTGCAACTTCCTCAAGGGGGGCAACAGAGGGGGGAGGTGCTGATCTCCTCTCTCTGGTGACCAGCGATAGGACATAAGGAAATGGAATGAAGCTGCATCAGGGGAAGTTCAGATTGGTCATGAGGAAAAGTTTCTTCACCGGGAGGATGGTCAGTCGCTGGAACAGGCTCCCCATGGAAGTGGTCACGGCACCAAGCCTGTCAGAGTCCAAGGAGCGTCTTGATGATGTTCTTAGTCATACGGTTTAGTTTTAGGTAGTCTTGCAAGGAGCGGGGAGTTGTACTCAATGATCCTTACGGGTCCTTTCCAACTCAAGATATTCTATGATTAATCTTTGTTAAAAAGTTAGATTAAGTTGTTTCTGATCTTCTTAGTAGTATCCCATAATACAAACTGGAAAGGAAAATAATGGCAGGTTTGTTGATAATATTTTCATAAACTAAGATCAGGAATCTGTTTCTGACTTACATCATTCTGGTAAGTAGTGACAGTTAAAATTGTGCAAATAAAGCTACTAAGAGCTGAATATTCTGAAGATGTTTTTTCCACAGCAGCCGTAAATAAGGGATAGATCTGATTTCAAAAAAACAGTATGTTCCATTTCAAAAACAGTGTTACCCTCTCCATGTTCTCCACATCCTTTTTGAGGTGGAGGCCTCAAAACTGGACACTCTTCCAGATATAGTCTCATCAGCACTGAGTAGAGGAAGATGATATCCTAAGCACCTGACCCACGGTTGGAAATCAGGATGCCAGGCTAAATGGTTGTATAGTCTGATCCAGTGCTGTAATTATATTCTTACTCTAAAAGAAATAGAACAGTAAATGTTTATTGCAGCCAATACAAGTAATCTCTAAATATATTCATGAAAGTTAACATGGTTAAGGTTTGCATTTTTAATTATAACTGCAAATTAATATGTTGCCGCTTAAATATCCATATGTACTTCTCTTGTTTTCTTCTGACATAGAATGTTTCTAGTTGTCAAAAACAAGTTGTAGGACATGCCAGTTGGCTTTGAGACCTTGACATAGGTTAAGACAGAAGGCAATGAACCATTTAAAAAAACAAGTCAAGGGAGTATTTTCCATGTTAAGATAAAGTTACTGATTTTGTGTGCTGCTTTAATGTATTGTGATTTTCCATACAAGATGTATGCTGAGAAGGGAGAAAGGGAGAAAAACATGAATAAGCAGCGTGCCCCTTATGAAATCATCACAGATACGAGGGTTTGCATTCTCAACACAGAGGATGCTTACACAGCCACAAAGCAGCAGTTGGGCAGATGGGTAGTTCTGTACGTGACTGCTTTTTTTCTGCCAGTGTAAGATTGCTGGTCCAAACATGTTCTTTCTGTCCAACTCCGAACTCTGTCTTGCCTAAAATCCACTAAAGACTGTAGTAGTAGAGGTCACTATCAACTGCTCTGTGCAGTCGTAGTGTTTAGCCACAGTTATCACCAGTGGTCTAGTAATACTCAGTATAGAATCGAAAGAATAAAAAGTCATGGGGCCTGATAGAACTATACAGCAAAGTCAGCAGTTAATGCCGTTCTACAAATGCAGCCGAGTCCTGACTGACAGTTATAGCCCATACTCTCATTTATGCGAAATTTGGTAGTAGTAAACTGAAGAGACTAGAGTGACCTCTTAAACTGACAGAATAATGTGGAGTGATTCTGAATAATATGAATCAGCTTAGCTTGGGTCTTTAGCCCTTCTGTGTCCACAGGTGAAAAGCGCGTGTAGTGTCTTCACCTTTATATTGTATCAGGTTCTTAGGTTGTGACAAACACACACACACACACGTGTGTTTGCATGTATGCACGCAGTTCTGTGATCTAAAGAGGTAGCATTGATATATGGCAGATTCTATACCTGGTTTCTTACTCAATATTTTGCATTTGATATCAGTTGCCCAGAGGCATGTAATGAATTGTGTAGGCAGGCCAGCATATCAAAGCTGGGCATGTGGTGGCAGAACCCTTGGAGTCAGGGATGGGAAAGGCAATGTGAGCTCCAAATTCAGAGTCAGTCTTAGCAGGTTAGAGAGATCTAGTTAGTATAGTATTCTGTGTGACATCAGTGTAGAGGGTGTTGGAAGAGAAAAATAATAGATGTTTGGCTTCTCACTTGATTATCCCTGTGTTCTTGTTATACAGAATAAGGTATTAATGACTGTTCAATTTTCAGATTGCATGCTAAGTGCATGGTAATTCAAGGCCAGAATCTGTGTGTGTTGAAAAGATTGGTTGTGTTTTATAAGCTATTCATATCCAGTTTATGTATTATGGGAATTTTTAAACCATGGGTTGTCCAGAGAGGTCTTCCCAACTGCTGCTTGCTTGAGTGGTCTCTGCTTCAGCAGATGCATATTGATGATACTAGCGTGTAAGTGGGGCCTTTAAAATCGGGTGCCTTGCATGTATGTCAGTTCTTTACCACATTTTCACTCAGTCATCTTTCTGAAATGGTACTCCAAAGAATCTTTCAGTGTAAACGTACTCAATACCCATTTCCATGTGGACAGGAGAGAAAAATGTGAATCTTAGATTTGCTTACAAATTCGATGATTTTGTTCTATTTCTGTAGTTTCCCCCTTCCCTTTATTTGAATGCAGGTTCCTTAATTGCTGTGGTAATTATTAAGATTACATAAGTAGTGCTTCTCAAATTCTTAGATTGTTCCATTGTAAGTATAATATGTGGGGTTTATTTTCTGCCCTTTTAATTCTATTTAAGGAAAAAGAGCGGTTAAAGCAAGAGAAACGTGATGAAAAAAGATTAAATAAAGAACGTAAACTGGAACAGCCGAGATTGGAATTAGAAATGGCAAAGGAGCTAAAGAAGCCTAATGAAGATATGTGCTTAGCAGCAGAAGGTAAGTAAACTGGAACAGCGACGATTGGAATTAGAAATGGCAAAGGAGCTAAAGAAGCCTAATGAAGATATGTGCTTAGCAGACCAGAAGGTAATCATAATAATGTAAACTTATTTTCTTGCCTCGTTTCTGTATTTTGCCATTGTGACAATAACGTTTTTTTTCTTGCAGGCACTCCCAAAGCATTCAAGTTTTGGTCTAGATAATTAGATAACTATCTGAAATATATACAAATACAAGATACTACAAACACTAAAGTAGCATATGTTTAGTTAATTAAAAGCATTTTTTTTAAAAGTCGCCTGCTTCCCAAAAAGCACTTGCATGATTGCTTCAAAAAAAGTTGATTACTCTGAGTTATTTTTACAGCAGGAATATGCTTTGTGTCTCAGTACATGGGCACTAGATAGAGCTTTTCTCATATGTGCAACTATTCTAAGCTGTTACTCAAAAAAATTACTCTCCCAGTCTTCTGTGTTCTTAGTTCTTGTCTGTCAGGACTTGACATACCTCAGGTTCAAGCCCTCTCTGTTCCAGAGAATTCCCCTCCCTGTGTGCCCCATATATTTTTATACCACCTTCTATAGTATTTTGGCTCAGAATAGAGCCTGAGAGCGTCTTCTGGCCAAAAAGTAAGTATTTATTAATCTCTTGCCTCCTATAACATGTGAGAAGGTAAATGTGCTTCAGCTTTCAATTAAATTTACTGGATGGGTTATGGGGGGGCAGCTTCTCTATAGCCTTTACCTTCTAGCATTGTCATGCTGTAGGTCATATGGAAGTATCGGTCAATTTCCCTAGCTAGTATCAAAAAAGTTTTCTTTTGAAGTATACTACTGAATCTTTCATTGCTTTTCTTTACTTTTCAGCCTTTGCCAGAGTTGCCTCGCATCCCAGGCCTTGTTCTTGATGGAAGCACGTTTTCAGATTGTCTCATGGTAGTGCAGTTCCTGCGTAACTTTGGTAAAGTTCTTGGCTTTGATGTGAATGTGGATGTCCCTTCCCTGAGCGTTCTTCAAGAGGGTTTGCTAAACATAGGGGACAGCATGGGAGAAGTACAAGACTTGCTTGTAAAGCTTGTCTCTGCAGCTGTTTGTGATCCAGGACTTGTTACAGGATACAAGGTAAAAAAGAAAAAAAAAAGGAAAAAAAAAATCCATAGTAAACACCCTGTATTTATGAATGCATTCTTCATAAGGCATCTTTGACACCACCCTGATTTGGATTTCCATTCTCTTTCCTAATTCTTCTCTTTGGTGTCACTGTTCTAATGTTACTCAAAGACTTTCTGTGCCCTGTCAGCTTTCCCATTTTCCAGAAGTGGTATATTTCTGGGCATTTTCTCTACCCTCCCCCATTTTTATTTGGACCTCTTGTAAGGCACTATCACATCTGTGTCTCCATCTTTTAACTCCCCCTTCCCCCCTCCCCCTTTCATTCTTACCCTCATGTTATACTCTCAGTGAATCTTGCCATTTCTTTCTCCAAAGTCCACTCTCTACATCACTTCATCAAAACTGATTCATTCATGATTCTCTTTCTTATTATCCTTCTTTTTCAAGCCAACATAGCTCTTTTCTACTCTAGAACTCTACATAACATGATTGTACAAAACAGTATTCATCAAATTCCAGTTGGACCATGTCTCTCTTCGTTTAACCTATTTCATTAATATTACCTCTGTTCTTAAAAACTTGGAGGTGAAGACATTCTAATTTGTTATTCTATTCAAGATTTACATTTGAATAGTTTTAAAGAAAAATCCTGATTAAAGTCCTTATGTAAAAATGCAAACAAACCCACCTCACTGTTTTATAAACAATAATATAGCCTGCAGAGGAAAATAATATTTTTAAATGTGATTGTTTGAAATATCTTTATTCTTTTTAGGCTAAAACTATTCTTGGGGAACACTTACTAAATGTTGGTATCAATCGAGATAATGTGTCTGAGATTCTGCAGATATTCATGGAGGCTCACTGTGGGCAAACTGAGCTGACAGAGAGCTTGAAGACAAAAGCTTTTCAGGCACATACTCCAGCTCAGAAAGCATCAGTACTTGCTTTTCTTGTCAATGAGTTAGCGTGCAGCAAAAGTGTAGTAAGGTAAGATTTTTTTCCCAAACTGGTCTGTAAAAATAAAATTACAAAAATGTTATAGTTTAGAAATACCGTATGCGCTGTGTTCTGTTGCAGGAGGATTCTTGATGTTTTTATAATGAAAGCTAGGCACATACTCCAGCTCAGAAAGCATCAGTACTTGCTTTTCTTGTCAATGAGTTAGCGTGCAGCAAAAGTGTAGTAAGGTAAGATTTTTTTCCCAAACTGGTCTGTAAAAATAAAATTACAAAAATGTTATAGTTTAGAAATACCGTATGCGCTGTGTTCTGTTGCAGGAGGATTCTTGATGTTTTTATAATGAAAGCTGAAATTTGCTATGTTACAGCTTCTTACCTTTATGTACTTCTGATATGATGGAAGAGTAGAACTTTTCCATGTTTGGTCTGTAAGTTTGTTCTCAAAGCTTGCACCAAAATTTCTCCAGCTATTTTCGGAGTAAAAGATGAGGTTGATTACAAAGAAATTTGCTAGGTATTCTAGGGAACAATTTAGAAGAGCTGTATAAGGCTTCTGCAGTACTCTGTTCTTCTTTTTTTCCTTTTGTTTTTTTAAGACCTCTTTTGTCCAAATACTTTAACTAGAGTTATAAGCTGATGTGGCAAGCCTGATTTATCATGGTGGTAATTCAAGAAAGTGAGTACTTCATTTGTGGTCAGTAATGTATAGCATTTCATAATTTTAAAAAATCAACCCTATGTTAAACAACATTTTAAAACCCAACAACGTGCAATAAAAACTTAGGAAATGCCAGTCTTTGAGATACCTATACCTCCGCGTACTTACTTACTGTGGTAAAGTCTTTTATCACCTAGTTGAGCGCTGTTTTGTTTCCTGGTGAATTCTGCTGCTTTTAGTGTACTGTGCTGCAAAAGTGAATCAGGGTTGTGTAAGTCACGAATCAAAGGGATGCTTCGTGTTTTCCAAAGTTGAAAAATAGCAGAAGCGGGCAGTACAAGTGCTGTGCGTGTACTGTGCAAGAGAGTTCCTGTGTATTAATCAAATTCATCATAGTAAGGAACTGTTTCTTACTGCAGATGACCAACTGTTAAGTCGGATTTGTAGAAATGGTCATTCAGAACTTTGAGTTTCTATATTTTCATCATAGAGATGAAATCAGAAACAACTATAACCTGCTAAATTGTTGAGGCTGGGATGTCTCAGAAGTGGGCTCGCAGATGGTCACTATACTGAAGCACTTTTTTTTTCGTTACTCAATTTCTGCAGTGACAAGTGAACGTTAGTTTGTAGATCACATGGATCCTAGTTAGAATGCCATAGATGTACCACTGATAACTTTGTTTTCAGCGCAGGGCTAGATGCTTTGTGGCAAATATATCTGGTGGCCTGACATTGAATTAGAACTATGGAAAGAAATGTAAAATTCTTTGAATGACATGCTTCTTATGGAATGAAAGCTTACTTGATACTGTAAATAAAGACTGCCTGACATAGGTACAGCAGTACGCTACATTGGCATTCCTAGTATTGGAATTTCCTAGCTTTAAAATTATTTATTTTGCATTTTAAACATTTCTCCAAGATAATTCTTTGAGACAAAGTGTCTGTACATAAATGTCTGTCAGAAAAAGATATGCAAGTTCACAGTTAATGGATTATTTTGTCTTTGACAGTGAAATTGATAAAAACATTGATTATATGTCAAACTTAAGGAGAGATAAATGGATGGTTGAAGGCAAACTTCGGAAGTAAGTTTCCTTAAATATTACAATATATTGCTTTTTTGCATTTGCTCAGATATGCTGCTATATAGGCAATTGGTTCTAAGGACAAAATTAGCTGATGCAATTTCAGGTTTACTAAGAAGTTAGTAACTGAACTGCTTGATTAAGATGGATGTGGATTTAGAATGGCGCAGCACCAGTCTCTTACAATCTATTAAAGATGCATTATATTCAGAGGGTTAGTGTCCCTCAAAATTGGAGCAAAGTCAAGTCCATTTTGTATTCTTTGGAAGAAAGTAAAAACTTTTTTATTGGAATGTTGCAGGAGCTGTCAAATTGCTATTGACATCAAAGTTTATTTGGACCTACCATAATTACCAGTGTTCATTCTGAAAGGCGTTTTAAGAAGACCATGATTTTCATGCAACAATTACCAATCGAATTTTGCTAATTTATATTATGTTATCTTAGTATTTCCCATCTGTCAGTGTTGCGTTGTTCCCTATAGCTAGGGATCATATGTAGAATGCAAACTTGGAGATATTTTTTATATTTTTACTTAAGGTAAAATCGGAACTTTTTAAGGGTTGTCAGTTTCATATCCACTGTTCTCCCATTCTACAAGACAAAATTCCATACAGCAAGCATAACGGCTCCAACTACCAGGAAGCTAGAAGGCATAAAGTTCATGAATCACAGGGGGTAAAAATACATAGCCAGACTCTACTTTTTTTTCTTAGTCATCTTTACCTCTTACTAGGAACGGTGAATCCTTTCTTAGTCCTTGCTTTAGGTACTTGTGTTTCTAATCTTATGTCTCCCTTTTTTCCTTTTAATGTATCTCAGAAGGAAGAAGGAAAGAAGTAAAGAAGAAGGACAAGAGGGAGGTAGAGGAAAAAATTAGACCAATAAAAAGAAATTCTCTACTAATACTGCAGATCCCAGTCTGCACAGGGTTTATATTTTATCTTTTAGGACAATCCAGATACCTTTGCCTGTCTTCATCTGTATCCCTTCTATGGGATATAGTTTAAAAAGTGTTTCTGAAGTTCTGATGTAGCCAACTGTCCATTAGTGGAATGGGACCCTTACCTGTCCTTGTCTCCTTAGGGACTGCTTAGTCTTTCTCTCCCTCCATCAAACTGTAAGTACTTGTAGATGTAGGATCCTCCCTTTTCCTCATGATCTCTCTTTTCTTCCCTTTCAAATAGTGGGCATAATACCCTGAAGTCCCAAGCCTCTCTTCTCTTCTACAATCATTTCTCCATTACTTGTGTTTTCCCCTCATGTGTGGATTTCAGGTTCCAGTAGTGCTGTCCCTATTTGTGAGCGTAAGTATCATGGGAGTGCTTAGAAACGTTCTTCTGCTTCTTTGAATTCACTGGACTTGATTCATCTCTCTCACCTTTGGTTCAAAATCTTTGGATTTTCCACTGTTTTTCTGATGAACTCGAAGAAGCTTTTTAGAAGAGCCTTCTTTGATCAATTTTAAACAATGTTTTCTTCTTTATTATGTCAGTTGGTGTTTTTCATAAACTCTTAGAACTGTTCTGGGGCTTCTCTGAAAAGAAATCTGTCCATTTCAGTCTTCTGTTTGGTCCTTTTTTCTGCTTCCAGACTTCATTCTTACGCATGTTATCTTCCCCATCCATTTCAAAGCTCAGTCTATTTTTTAAGCATCCCAGTCCCAAACGGTTTTGCATAGGAATATCTGGTTTCTTTACTACTTGCCATGTGATCAATGGATGTGTACTCTTTTTGTATGCATACAGACCTTTTACATGACCCTCCACACAAGCCTGTCATGCGTGGAAAGTGTATAGTGGTAGAATAATGGATGCTGAGGAATGGGTTTATTTCATCTCGGCCTGGTTTGCCAGTGTTTGTTGTGGTAAATTTTCATACCACTATGTCCAGACTATCTTGAAGTATATCCAAGTGGGATGAGAAAAGATTCTACCTGTATCAGATGTTTTCACTAAGTGATTTTTTTGTGCTTACGTTCTCACTTTTTATGAGATTAGCTCTTCAACTGGATATTGGGGGCGGGGGGG
>NW_008794603.1:2922460-2948080 GCF_000699145.1 Aptenodytes forsteri | reverse complement strand
GTCGTTTCCCCCCCCCCCCCCCTCAAGGATATTGAACAAAATTCCTTGACAACTATAATATATATGGTTGGAAACTAAATTCTGAGCTGCCTGCCTGTTTCTGCTGGGCTGATGGTCAGTAAGAGGTTGCATCTAATTCCTTCTCTATCACATTTAGATGTGAATCTTGATACTAATCACCATTTTTGTAAAGGCACCTGTCTCATACAATCAATTCATCTTTCTTTGTGCTTTCTGTATCACAACTATAGTCAGAAGACTGTCTCACCTGAGATGATTCAGCTATTTTTTAACTAGATATTCATAATCTCAGTGTCTCCTTTTCCATTACATGTCTTCTCCTTGGCATCTCTTTTGTAGCTTGATCAATACAAAAGGGAATAAAAATGAAATATAGCTACTTGAAGGATTAGGTAATACCTGTTTCTTTACAAGACTTGAAATACTGCAGAACAAGGTTTTTCACTGCAACAATGTTCTTTTTAACATGCCAGTGTTATGGCATACTCCCTATAAGTTAATTTCTTCCCAATGAGGCCATCTCAACTGTAAATGATGATGGTATATCAAAAGCAGTGTTACATGAGGGGAGAAATTACACCCTGAGTTTGGGTAGGATGTGGTAATGCTGATTTGGGAAACTTTCATTTTTTGAGAGCCATGCTGAAGTATATTAAAAGTGCATTAGAAGTGCGATGTTTAGGATTTCTTTGCCTTGCTACTACTTAATATTTATGTGCAATAATTATGAGGAGGGCATGAAAATTAAGTCAAAAGGTGAATTTTCCTTCTGTGATCTAGTAAACATTAGAGATTAGATTAGAGCAGGCTTAAGTCACACATCTGATTATCTGATGGGCCACCCGCTCTTTTTATAGGCCAATAGACTTTATAATTCTCTCAACAGTTGCAGATGTCGTTTTGGTATATACCTGAAAGTGAGAAAGATGAAAGTTTTCTGAGTGAAGGTTTTCTTCTCTCAGTGAGCCATATGTCTAGGTAGCAGCAGGAAAATTATTCTACCTCTTGAAATACCTGAACATTTTTTTAAGTTATGCTCTCTCTCTTTAAGTTTCTGCCACTACGCTACTTCGGATACAGACTGCTGCCTTCTTATGGTGCTATTAAAAGAGAGCATCTTTGATTCATTTCCATCCTTATAATTTGTGGTGTCATGCAGGCTTCCTTTAGTGCTTGACAGCATTACATCTCTATTTCTGCTTTCAGCAAAAGCAGCCTTTTTTGCTTCTTCTCATTTCTTTTAGGTATGTGAAAGAGGTGTTTGCTGGTTGTTGAACTTCCACCTGCCAGCTTTACTACTGAATTGTCTTCAAGATTATTTTAGTCTAATTTGTCTCTAAAATTGTCCAGTCACGCAGCAGTTAATCCAATCATCGAGTAGTGGCTTTGTTTGATAGTTAATTCCTGTGTATAGGCAGGAATTTCCAGTCCAGATGAAGAAGATTTGATGGTTTGAAGTTATCCTCGTAAAAAGGAAATTTTTTTTCTAAAAAACTTAACTTAGTGGAAGCCTGAGTAGTATTGATACTCAGTGAGACTAAGGCTTTTTGCACCAGACCTGAAAATGTTACTTGCTTCCAAATTCACTGGAAGGCTTGAGAATTTTTTTTTATCAAAATATACTTTAAATTGCTGAAATAGCTAAAAATCCATTTGTATTGGGGGAAAAAAGAAGTGTAAAACTTTCTAAATTCTCCAGTGGATTAACCACTGCATTAAAAGAAAAAACACCCCCCACACACACCCCCCACAAAGAAACCAAATCCCAACTTTTTTCAAGCAAACAGAATTCCCCTTGATGATTTCTTGCTAACGGTCTTTTTAAAAAGTGCTGCTACTAATTGAGCAGTGACAGCTTCGTTTAAATCTGTGCTGTTGAGTACTGGCTTTGTTTATCAGCATTTTAGAAGGCTGATGCATTTGTCAGTATGCCCAGAAGCCAGTACTTCTACAACACTTATCATACTTGTAGCCACTTGCTGTATGGAATATTGTTTTGTAGGATGGGAAGAGAGAGAAGTACGACAAGGAAAAATTACGTACTGGTAATTGTGTTTGTCGTTACCGTTCTACTTTTCCCATCCTACCTTCTTCCAATCATCTCTTACAAAAATCTTTGTCTTTTCTACACATGTTTATGAATCTCTTCTAAGTCAGTTGCATTTTTGGTCTGCATTATAAGTGACTGGTTAGGCCTGGCTATTTATACCTCCTGTGATTCAGCATGTTTGCCTGATAGCTCCCTGATAGGTGGAACTATAATTTCTGCTGTGTGGAATCTTGTCTTATAGGGTTTTTATAGAAGAAGAAGGTCTACTACAACCATAATTACTGGTATGTAAGTTTCCCTTTTCTTTCATAAAAGGAAAAATGAGAGTTTGAGTAATCTCCTAGTAGTTTAGGTAGCTAAGATTTCTCAGAAGAGAAAGTATATCCTAGAATAAAAAGATCAGCCAAAGGACTAAAGTCAAATAATACATAATAAATTAAAAATGCATAAAAATCTGAAATGAAAAAAAAAAAAACAACCCACCAACCTTTGTGTTGCCATGCAAATGTAAATAATGTCATACTTCCAACTGAGGATTTTTGCGCCCCCCCCCCTGTTTTTTATCATCATATTCTTAAATGCATAAAACAAAAGATAAAGAAATTGAAATGGTTCTTTCTTCTAATTGTCTTTCCTGACTTTTCAAAATCACACTTGTGTTTCATTTCTTCTAAACAGTTACGCAATAAAATTCACCTGGGAGAAACAGAAATTCTATTCAGAATTGAGTAAGAGGCTTAAGGGGTTTTACAACCTGAATTTTTCTTGTTGACTAATGGCAATAAATATTGAGAAAATACAATGTCATATTAGAACAGAAGAGCTAATTTGAATCTAAAACGTGTGATTTGCTTTCAATCACATAGGAAAAAAGGTATGTTTATGCTACAGACATAGTCCATCATTTCACCCCTTGTCATGTGTTTCAAGGCTTAGAATCATTCATGCCAAGAAAACTGGCAAAAGAGATGCTACAGGAGGTGGTGACGTAGGAGAGGAACAGCACTCTTTGGAAACACCAACACCAGGCCGCAAACGCAGACGAAAGGGGGGGGACAGTGATTACGATGATGACGATGATGACGACAGTGATGATCAGGCAGATGAGGATGATGAGGATGAAGAGGACAAAGAAGATAAAAAAGGAAAGAAGGCAGAAGTTTGTGAGGATGAGGTGGGGGGATTTTAAGTATAGTGAAACTTAATCAACTAATAAGTTAAAACTTGTTTTCCTTCTGTTTCTCTGCAATATGGCACTGCTTCCCCAAAATCTCACAATAAAAAGGAAGAATAACTTACCTCCAATATTTTTAAATTTTTGGAATAAGTTTATTTTCTGGGCTATTTTTTTCTTTTTTTGATAGCTATTATAGTATGTGTTGGTGGGGGTTTCTTTTGTTTGGTTTGTTTTGGTTTGGGTTGTGGGTGGTTGTTTTTTTTTTTTTCCCCCCTGCTTACTTGTTTTGACTTAGTCTTAATTTCTCTGAAATTCTGAAAGATCGTACCAGATCCAGAGAACTGCAGCTTTGTTAGCAAATGAGCATAACTGTAGTTTTCTCTTGGAGGAGAATAAAGGACATTTATTAGTTAACTTTACACTTCTTTATTATTTTAAAATTAACATCATCTATTATAAAGCTTGCCTGTGATTTTCTTGTGTATTTTTTTCATAACTTTTCTAGGGTAGTCACTGCCCGACTGTATTTGATTGCAAGATGATAAATTTTACTAGTCAATATCAGATAAGGTACAGGAAGGATCACTGAAACATTTTTAGCTTGTTGAGCTGAATTGTAGCTACAATAGTCAAAAGATTTTTTTACTAGAAGTGCCACAGGCCTGTAAGATTCACTGTAGAACTCTAGAATTCTCTACTGGATGAAACCTGATAAAAGAGACAAGCAATACCGAATACTATATTTTAGCCATCTGGGTGTTGCACTGTTTGCCAGAAAATGATCCATTTATGCAAGGTTATCGAAGTTCAAAGTAAGGTTTTATGGGTGCTGTGGATATGGCCGCTTGAACAACGCATGTATACAACATGATACGTGAACTCAAATCTTTGCAAACACTCTTCATTAGAAACCCAACTAGTTTCTAAGGTAGGCGCAGCCCTTTGTGCTATTACTCTGGATTTATTTCAAATACTATAATATGTATGAATTTAAGAGAATACCTTAGAGGCATAGGATGAAGTTCTTGGAAATTAATACTTCAGAATTAAAAATAAGTAATATTTAGATATCTAATCTCACATCCGTCCCTTAATCTTTTTCCCTTTAGTACAATTTCCTATTTTGGTGCACTGGACATTTCATAGACAAAAGTCCTGTAACTCCTGTAGAGAGATTAGTTTTCTGATACAACAGAAGTTCCATTGCATTCGTGCTATATGTGGTATTTCAGAAGGCTTCACTCTGGTACACTTTTACAGAGCCAAGAAATACAAGACCAGTATCTTACGGTGCAGGTGATTGGGAGCTCCTAGGATTTTGGTTGGATTCTTTGGAAACTTACTGTTATCCCCCAAAGACTTTCTTGAACTAAATTAAAACTCACTTTATGGAAATGACTCTCATTTTTAAACTGTGTCAAGAAGAAGGGAACCATAGACTTAATCATGGGTGCATTCCTCTTCAAAAATCAGCAAGATTAATACTGAAACTTTTATAGCAGACTTGTCATTTAAAGTGGCTCTACAGTTTCTTGTAGGCATTGAAATAAAATGCAAGTGTGCACTGACCAAAGACTGATTGATAAGATTTTGACAGATTCCATTATATCATGCATGAAAAAAACACTTAGAAATGAATTTGAATATCTAAAAAGCTTCATAGAAACTAAGATTAAATTCTATAGTCCTAAGTGTTCATGTACAAACTGAATTATTTGTTCCAGTAAAAGAATGTTTTCAGTGAACATTTGGCCACGAGCTTTCTCCTTCGTATGCCTCTGGGATGGTTTGGAAAGATTCAAGCTATATCTTTTTCCAGTTACGTTGTTCCTAGTCAAATATATTGAACAAGCACAAAATTTGAACTTTTTTTACCCTTAAAATTTACCTCTCATTTTCTCTTACATCTTTTTACTGTAATATTAGTAAGACATGGTAGTATGATTTTATCCTGAAATAAATTTGGTGTGACAGTATATTTGGTGATTATAGGATGATGGGGACCAGACAGCAAGTGTTGAAGAACTAGAGAAGCAGATTGAAAAACTGACAAAGGTGAGAGGTCATTTGTCTTTGTTATATTACAAATTTAATCACTGGATGTCATGAGTTAGAATGTTAACCATCATTTTCAATGCTCCAGCTTAATATAAATTGAAATAAGGTTGTTTCATGAAAATATGAATGATACTACTGTTCATGACACCTGAATTGTGAGTTTAGTCTAGCGGCACTAGGTGGATATGACTCAAAAGACAGTTAGAAAGCTGTTGATGGTATAGTCACACATCTTAGAATAAAAAGTAGTATAATTTTTGTCCAGACCTAATTGATGTACTTCTGTTTGTTGATCTTAAAAAGCGATGATAAATTTTGCATACGAGAAGCAATGAATTTTCCATTATACAAATGATTGCAGTTCTCATTCCCTCCTACAGTTGTCTAATTTCTGCAGCTGTGTTCCAAGCCAATACAGAGGGCTGTCTTTGCTTCAGATTTTGAAACAATGGAATAGGAAGAGAAACGTAAATGAGAAAGATAGAATGCGGTAGACAGGGTACTCATGGCCCATGTTTTTATTCTTCGTATTAGAAAATTCATCATTTAGGACTTTGTCTCTTGATTTCTCTCATGTTCCAAATTGCAATAAATTAGCAGTCCAGAATTACACCTGACTTCCAGCAGTGTCAACTTAGCAGAGCAAGAATTGAATAAACGAATTGAAATTCTTGTTGGCCCCCCTCAGAGAACTGTTTGTTTGAATACAGAATTTATTTTCAGACATTATTGTTCTCATTCTTTTATGAACCACTTAAAATATCTCATTAGTTTCCCATCAGGAGCTGCAGTATCAGCTGTCTTCAGTGCTCTGTTTACCATTTGCTGTTATTGAATAGTTCATAGGATTTCAGCTGTTCCTGTGCAATGAAATCTTTGATCCTATTGTTCTCTGAGAGCCAGTGTTAAAAACACAGGACCTGCCATCGCAAAATGTGTTTTTAAAGGAAGACTGATAAACGTAAGCTGAAACAGGAAGTGATTGAATTGATTTTTTTTAAAGGGAGCTCTGTAAGTAAAATCATCAAGGCAGCAGGTGTGAGTAGAATATCACATAACACACACATAGAATCTCTAAGAGAGCCTCCTCATGTGACCCTTCAACTTTGTTCAGTCTGGCAGCCAGGAGATGTTTTCTGTTAGAACGAATTTTTGCCCCCTATTGAATTACAGTGCTTTCCCTTTTTTAAAACAGCAACAAAGCCAGTACAGAAAGAAGTTATTTGAAGCTTCACACTGTTTGCGTTCAATGATGTTTGGTCAAGATCGTTACAGGCGCCGATACTGGATTCTGCCCCAATGTGGTGGTATTTTTGTAGAAGGCATGGAAAGTGGTGAAGGTAAGAAACATAAAGGAATAATGTCACACCAAGACATACTATGCCAAGGCATACTGCCCACCTCTGTAGGCGATGATTTTGTGCAGCAAGGTCTTTAGGCTTCACCTTCAACCAGATACTAAATAGGCTGCTGTCAGTAGACCTTTCTATTCATATGGTGCTCTCTGATACTCTCTTTCTGATTATGAAATACCAGTTAATATCTTTCAAAATGAGGATTAATATTTCGGAAGTTTTCAGTTGTTATAGTTCTATATGTTATGCTTTTCATATTTATCTATGTGGGATATTTTTTGGCTCTTTCTGAACTTTCACATTTCCCTGTGGAAGTGACCTCTGCATATGAAAACTAGGATGACGACCATAGAATGCAAAAAAAATTATTCTCATCTTCAGTTGTTATATTTTGTGCAAATACAGAGACTGTTCTGTGCTTTAAGATTTGATATATGTCTGCAAAAATATGAAGATTATTTTCACACAGTGAAGTATTGTGTTTTCTAATTGACAATATGATTTAGTCTCTGTATTTTACCAACTGATCTTTCTTCCAATCCAGCAAACGCGGAAGTTATTTTTGCTAAAATTAAATTGTAATTTTGTGGTTGTGACAGTTGTATACTAACTGTGATTGAATTTTTCATGCACTTTAAATTGGATAGATGCAGAAAATATGTATTAATCTGAACTTTTTGTGGATATTAGAATTTTTAAACATAGGCCTTCATTTTGGTCACAGAAAAATCCTTTCTAATTCTGATATAGATGAAGCAAAACCCCATTACTCTCACAGTTTCCCCCCCCAAATAACCAAAAAAATAATCTCTGATATGCATCAGAATTGCATGATCTCATGAGAATTGCATCATTCTAGAGAGCTATGTAATTAAAATAACTAACATTACAGCATGGTATGAAATCTGAGGCCTGTTTTGTCCCAAAAAAGAAGCCATAGAACTTTTCCTAAATCTAATCTTGATCTTCAAGTTACCTTTCTAAAATGGGTAACATTAAAAATAATTTTTCTGTGTATCCTATTCTGCATTACTTTATGCTGTGTGTTAGGAACGGTTTTGCACATGAGTAGCTGGATACAGAAGGTAAACTGTCGTATGCTGTACTGCTTGCATTCCTTTTGTTGACTGTATTTTATTTACTATATTGTTACATTTTAACCAAATGAATCCCCAAATGCTTTGGAAATTGTACACAAAGAAAATAATTGAAATACACCTACCTGTTTTAAGATAGTAAAAACAAACAAAAAACCACACAAAAGTTTTAGCCAAGAACTGTAGGGCAAACCCATATTTTTTAATATATTGTCTTAATGAAATTTTAATCTCCCTGAATAGCAAAATGGACATGTTCTTAAGTTCTCAACTATTCCCTCTTCACCTCAGCTCTTAGTTTGCCCTGTTTCAGTAAATTCTACAGTTTATCCACTCCTAATTCCTTTATCTAAACATTGTAAATGTGAGACATAAACTGTTGAATGATCTGTCCATTTAAAAAAATACTTCTTCCCTCTTTATGTAGTCATTTTGGTTCTTATGCTGATACTCAAGTTGTTTATATCTTGACACAGACCACAACTGTGGACACATTTTGAAGTTTTAATGGGAGGGGCTATTATTTTCTTTGATGAATTATCTTTGTAGAAATTACGATTTTCCAGAACGAGCAAGTAATCTTTTGTGGATGTTCTGGCCGTAAACCATAAGCAGGACCTTTGTTTATTTACGATTGCAGTATCTGATGAAAATAATTTAAGAAGTCGGAATGTTGGGTTCTCTACCTCCTCCCCCTTTTCCTGACATTTTTCCATCCCATTTTACACTTCATCAGTAGAAGGGTAGAAGAGAAACGGTTAAGAAAGACTAGGAGAGCAAAGACGACAGAAAAATGTTTATCCTTTTCATAAAAGATAGATCTTTTGCACCTCATGTTTGAAGAAACTGGCTTATGCAATCAACTTCTGCTTGTCGTACTTTAAATTCATTAGATGTTACGCTGTCTGATCGCATCTGTCTGCTTAGCTGTGTGTAGAGTCCCAGTCGACATGTTGGGTGGCTCTTGAAAGAGTTTCAAACTTTCAAGAATGTTGACATTGTTTCACAGTCAAAGTTGTTAATTATTTTTATTGAAAGAGGTAAAATATTTAATGTTCTGTTTCAATATTTGGGGAATACTTGATTTCACAACAGGAATTTTGGTCCTACTTTTCGCTGTTGGCTGTGAGTTTAATGAAATGGTCTTTTGCAAAAATAAGCTTTAAGGCTATAAACATTGTACCTTCTTGGTATAAACAGGAGTTTTTCGATAAAGCATGGAGAGTCTTGCAGAAAGAAAGCTGCCAAAAATTTGTCCCTTTCAAAGACTTCGCACTGGCAAACTGCTTCAGACATATATGCATCTTAAGGGAGACTACTATAGCTGTGTTAACTACGTTTTCCTCCAGGTGTTTAGCAGGGTTTAAATCTGTGTGTGCCTTGAAGCTTGTTTCCTTCTGCAAAGTGTTCTTTAAAGTGAGAAGTGATTTCATTTTAAAAAAGAGGGGAAAAAAAAAAAGAAAAAAGACATTGCGATCTAGCATATGTTGAGCAAAAAATGACGTAATTTTTTTATTTAACTATGACGATAAAAATGGTCTAAACTAGTTGGCGTATTATATTTCATGTACATTTCTTGTACATTTTTAGGCCGAGAAGAAATTGCAAAAGAAAAAGAGAAGTTAAAAAAGGTAGAAAGCATGCATATCAAAGAAGAAGAATTTGAGACAGAAGAAAAATTACACTGTTTAAATACAACTCACTGTGAGCAAAAGGAAGATCTGAAAGAAAAGGACAACACTAATTTGTTTTTACAAAAGCCTGGGTCGTTTTCAAAACTAAGCAAACTGTTAGAGGTAGCAAAAATGCCACCTGAATCTGACATTATGTCCCCAAAACCTAATGGCAGTGCAGCAAATGGCTGCACGTTATCTTATCCAAGTAATTCAAAAAACTCTCTCTGCAGTCTTCAGCCCACTGTATCACAAAGCACCATTGAGAAGTCTGATTCTAACAATCTTTTCAGTCCTAATGCAAGTGGGACAGGAAAGTTTTACAGTTCTCCACTAATTCCAAATGATCAGTTGTTAAAGACTCTTACTGAAAAGAGCAGACAGTGGTTCAGCCTTTTACCGAGAATACCTTGTGATGACATGTCAGTTACCCATATAGATACACCAGCTACTACAACTTCACTTACTCCTCAATCACAGCCACCATCAAAGTCACCTTCACCTGTTCCATCACCTCTTCTGGGCTCAACCTCTGCACAGAGTCCAATGGGATTAAGTCCTTTTGCATTGTCACCACTGCAGGTAAATGAATTTTTGAATAGTCTGAATTTGCTGTGCTTATTTGGGCAGAATTTCCGTTTAGACAAATTGTTTCACAGAAGTGCTATCATTATATCATAATTTCTCTTTTTTTTTCTGTTTCTAAATGTTAATAACTAATTCCATGTTACAGATGTTTTATAATACTAGAAGTTTTTTGATAAAAAAGATCAAAATAGGTAAAATTAGGTAAGACAATGTATGATACTTTGTATGTGTATTTCAGTAATTTAATTTGGCTTTTAGGAGGTTGGCCACTGGTATTAAATGAAAAGCAAATAAATAAAAACTAGTTTTCAGAAATGCGACACACCACGCCCTCCCTTTAAAAGCTATTATTTGTTAAGCATTCACAGGGCCCTAATAAGGAGTATTACACGTTAGTGTTACGTTAGTTTTTCTTAAAGTAATCAAAGTACTGAGTAAAGGCCTCCTTTATGTTTTGATTATTGTTTGACAAATAGCATCCTAATCATAATTCAGGTTTCTTGGTAATAATTAATAATGGTAGTTGTGATTGTGTTTAACAATATATTCTGTATAGCAGATGAAGACTGGACTACCTATAATGGGACTTCAGTTTTGTGGATGGCCTACAGGAGTTCTTACTTCAAATGTTCCATTTTCATCTCCTTTACCTGCCCTTGGATCAGGGTTGGGATTATCAGAAGCGAATGGTAACTCATTCTTGGCATCTAGTGTTCCTGCAAGTAAAAGTGAATCACCAGCCCCACAGACTGAAAAAATAGCTTCTGCCCCTTCTACAGCAGTTGAAGTAGCCAAGCCAGTAGATTATCCTAACCCAAAACCTATACCAGAAGGTAAGTATAATATGACAGTAAGATGGAACTATGTGAAGGATAATTTCTGCAGTGCCACTACGATGTTACGATTTATTTTTTTTATAGTTTGCCTATTGAATTTGGCTAGATGATTTCTCTAATCTGATTGTGTATGATCACATTAAAAATGCCTGTAAAGTGTTCATATGCTTGTCTTGATTTAGAAATGCAGTATGGGTGGTGGAGGATTACTGATCCGGAGGACCTAAAATCTTTGCTTAAAGTGCTGCATCTCAGGGGAATAAGAGAAAAGGCCTTACAAAAGCAAATACAGAAACACATGGATTATATCACTCTGGCCTGCATCAAAAATAAGGATGGTATGTAATTGATATTTATGTTACGCATGGTGTTGGGGCATAAGATGGCTGGCATAGAGCTCTTTGAGATACGTTTAGATACAGAGTTAGAGTAGTGGCTGGAGAAAAAAGGTAAAGGTCTCATTGTCTGTAGTTGCCTTTTCACCAGCCTTGTTCTGGAAAGTTACAGGATTGGAGAAGTTCCATTTAATTGCTCTAGTGGCATAAGTGTTGGTAACCTTTTTAAGCTCTTCCCATCTCTGTAACACTCTAGCTCAGCTTCTCCTTCCCCTTCTTGCCTTTAAATTGCAAGTTTGAAAACCTACAGAATTTGTTGTCCATATTGGGTATCTTAAGAGTAGTACACTTTTACAATAGTTCTTCAACATTTGACTGGAGTGACAGGTAATCTGCTTGAATTTACTCAGAGAAGTTATAATACTAATGAAAATAATAAAAATGTGATTCTCAAATACAGTTGCAATTATTGATATCAATGAAAATGAAGATAACCAGGTAACTCGAGATGTTGTGGAAAACTGGTCAGTAGAAGAACAAGCAATGGAGATGGATCTTGCTATTCTTCAGCAGGTGGAAGATCTAGAGAGGAGAGTTGCATCAGCTAGTTTACAAGTTAAGGTAAAAGCAACTTTTAGTAAAATGTCTCTTTAAGTGGTAAGAATTTAAAGTAGATAGTAGCAGTCCTTTTACTGTTGGTAAGTGTCTTCTTATTCCATCTCTAATTGTCTTCAAATAGAACAAATCCACTGCAGCAGTATCATGGATATTTGTGTTTGAAACATTTTACAGCAGTTAAATCTTCAGCTGAAGATGCTCAGAATGGCAGTTCCTGGAGAGTGTTCTTGTACAGTGGGCAGTTCCCTGCACATTTTGTTAACCTTCTATGAATGCAAAGATTTTATTGCATATAGACTACTTAATTATAGTGGGTTTTGTCACAGTTCTGCCTGGTTTTTGTTGCTGCTAATGTTTTCAGAAAAGCCTTGCAAGTACATCATAATACTTTGCTTGAGTATTATAGAATCATGGAGAACATGTGACTCTGAGTTGTGAGTGTGAAAGAGTTAAGAATTCACTGGCTGTCATTACAATTTGCAATTTTTCCAGTGTGGGGGTAAGGATATCAAATGGCATATGTTTGGTTATAGTACAGATGAAGTATTTGGGATCTAGTTTGTTCTAGGGGCGGATGTTATTTCTGTGTGACCAATTGATACTGTCTCCCAAGCCTGTTGGACAGACAGACCTATTCTGATGTTTCGACCAATAGAACAGGATACCTCAGAAAGTAATAAGAATGCAGACTGTTGCAGAAAGGTCCCTTCAGAAAGTCTGGTAATGCTTGTATTTTTTGATTAATTATTTTAGTTCTCTGGATATTTTGGAAACTGTCTCTACAGATGGATTACAAGTAACCAAGATCTACTGGAAACAGCGCTTCAGTTACTTAGTTTGATTCCATAAAATGGTTCCTCTGTTTACACACTAAGTTAACAGCAACCAATAAATGCACAAACCTTTCTATTAACGTAGGGTTGGCTGTGTCCTGAACCTGCATCAGAGAGAGACGACTTGGTGTATCGTGAACATAAGTCAATTACTAGATTGCACAAGAAGCACGATGGAGATTGTGCTGGAGGCGGAGAAGGCAATACCAGCTCTCTAGAGCGGAAGAGTGACAACCCTCTAGATATAGCTGTAACCAGGCTTGCTGACTTGGAGCGGAACATAGAGCGAAGGTATCTGAAGAGCCCCTTAAGTACCACCATTCAGATCAAACTGGATAATGTGGGCACAGTTACTGTCCCTGCTCCTGCACCATCCATTAGTGGTGATGGTGACGGGTAGGTTATTGAGATTAACTTGAAAAATTATTGTGCTTCTTTGCTAATTGGAGCCTATTTTCTTATTGCCTGTTATCTATGTACTTTCTTGTATGTCTGTGATCCATATGGATCATGTTATTCTGCATGGTGCTTTGTAAAGATATTTTTTTGTTACGTTTGTTGATAATCTTGCAAAGTTATCTTACATTTAACTGGTTGTGACTAAGCTTTGAGGCACGTAGCCACAGTCTGTGCACTACATGAAATTTAGTTGCTTAAACCTTATACTTATTGGCTGTGTACGTTTTGTCATTGCTTGGCTTTCAATGTGATAATGATTGTTCCACGTTTAAACATAAGCAAACACGGATGTGACCTACTTAATTTCTCTGTATTTCAATGCAGAACTGAAGAGGATATTGCTCCAGGGCTAAGGGTATGGAGAAGGGCATTGTCAGAAGCGCGCAGTGCTGCACAGGTAGCTCTGTGCATTCAGCAGTTACAGAAATCAATAGCATGGGAAAAATCTATTATGAAAGTTGTAAGTGTTTTTAATTTTAAAAGAAAAGTACTGTAACTAAACTATTTTTGCTATATCCTATTTTCCCACTTTAGGCATTTTAAGATATCATGGTTGTTAATGCATTTCTTACTACTGCGTGTAAAACTTAATACAGTTAAACTGTACATTGTGCACAGATAAATATAAGCCTAATGGAAAAGATTGTCCCTTTCTTGCTAAATTCAGATCCTGAACTTTCTAAGATAAAAATCCCCTGTAACTGGTTGCTTTATTTAAGATGGTAATTACTTTTTGTTGTTAACATTCAGGTAAAAAAGTAATTTCTGGCTCCATCTGATGGAAGATACTCTATCTGATGGAAAGTTTCTGATCTCATCCGTGACATAAGCTTTATGGAGGTTCAACATCACATATCCCAATTAAGGACTTCATTTTTCAGAAAGTTGAGATGCTCCAAATGTGTGGCTCCTTTGCATGCACACTTCTCACAGCTGAACGTACAAATTGGGCAAGTGTGTGAGCAAATAGGCTGAAATACCTGTTTTCTTGTACACTTAACAAGTAGATCTGTGTTAACTGCATATACACAGAAGGCATGCAAAATGCATGTGTCAAAATTTGCATGGACCTTTGAACCTCAAATTTCTGAAAACAAAACTGTTACTACAGCAATAGTGATTATGATGTGATTAAGTATGGCCAGTGCTATGTAGTGGGTAACAAAAGTGATTCTTCCATTAGTGGTCTTTTGCCTAATTTTTAATTTCTGCCAGTCCCGTACAGATTCTAATTACACCTGGACAATTAAAGGATGATTCAAATAAAAACTATAGTGTAAGGCTGTACCTTTGAGTTCATATAGCTATGTTTAAAGCTGTATCTTTAGAGCAAAAAGTTTATGAATTTAGTAGGAGCACCTGGAAAGGCATTTGAATGTTTCAAGGTGTAGTAATTTATTATCCAGAAAAAATGTATAGTATCATTCTCAATTTGACTGAAATGTTCTATGCATTTAATTACACAGTAAACATAAGTATTTGGTGAAAACGTGGAGATCTTTTTAAGTTCCTGAAAAAGAAGTCCAGCTATAGAAGATCACACAATGTGCATAAGAAAATTGACAATACATTAGATATTTTAAGTTAGTGTGAATTTTAGGAAGTGCTAGGATAATTTGTTTTGCCTTACTGAATTTGTTCATGGTGGCCTTTGGATAAGATCCTTACTGATTATTATTTGAAAATACTGTATTTGAAAATACAGTCATAAAATATAAACTATTTTTATGAAATAGCAACTTATATATGCAGTATGGGCATAAATGAAGAGAAGATTCCTGAGATAGTATGTGTGGGCCAAGTGATTTTGATGGGTATGAGATACATTTACTTCTCATGGACATTAATGAAATATAAAAAGTATTCATAGTTTTGTGTGCTGTAGGACATCTATCTTAAAATGAATTGCTTTTCAAATGTGTTCCCAAATGTAGCCTTTAGATTAGTTCCTCACATACTGCATATAGTCTTTTACAAATGTGATCGTTAGTAGACTCTGATTGTGGTGAAATGAAAGGAAAATAATTTTGAGAGTGAATTTGTGTGTATGGAGGGGAAGGGTAATTTAGGTACCATTCCTGTGTTTCAAATTTTAAAAATTGAATTAAAGCCATTTTTCATGTATTATAGTACTGCCAAATTTGTCGAAAGGGAGATAATGAGGAACTGCTGCTCCTTTGTGATGGTTGCGATAAAGGCTGCAGCCCTACTGCCACAGGCCCAAGATCACTACCATACCAGATGGTGACTGGTTTTGTCCTGCCTGCATAGCAAAGGTAATACTAACCATAAAGGTGAAGTGACCTAATAGTGACCTTTCTATGGATGGTAGAGTTACAGGTCTACCAGTGCTTTTTTCAATGAAAATAATGGTCTGTATGTTTTATGTTGGGCTGCCATTAAATAATGAGATTAATAGTTTTATTTAACTTGGATTTTAGTGGCAGTAAAGGCTACAGTTTTATTTGTTTTAAACTGTATTTTTTTAATGTAAGTACAGAATTTTCTTGCTGATTCAATACTATGGGTTTTTTTATTTCTCTTAGAATTTTTTCAGTATTTGTCTTTTGAGCTTCATTTGTTAAATGTTGACAGACCAATGTCTTAGATTCTGTTTGAAAAGAAAAAATAGGAGAAAATACTTAGTAAATATTTTTTGTCATTTTTGTACAGCATACTTTAGTTTTACTTTTTTGATACACAGTACATTTGAGAGAGAGGCTATGTATGTTTCCTGCGTGAGGTTTGGGTTTTTTCCTCTCCCAAGAAAAATAGTCTAAATAGAACTTTAGGACAGTTCTATTGGAATGACTGAATTAGCAGTTAGTGTTGTTTAAAAGTCCACAATTTTCCCATCCCTAGTTAGTCCTAAAATT
The DNA here is from genome assembly GCF_000699145.1 of Aptenodytes forsteri. Lineage (NCBI taxonomy): Eukaryota > Metazoa > Chordata > Aves > Sphenisciformes > Spheniscidae > Aptenodytes > Aptenodytes forsteri. Next base: position 2,932,104 of record NW_008794603.1, on the reverse strand, counting down.
AAATGCATTTTTTGCTAAACTTGTTAGTTACGTTTTCTACCATTACCTGTGAATACTGGAACTGAAGAAATAGCTTTACAGTAAATACTCGATTTTGTATTTTCTCTGGGTATTGTCAATATGATCCTTTTTTCTGTGCATCTTTCACAAAGTAATAAGGAAGACAAATTGTTTTTTAAGCCATTATGTGCAACAGAAGTAATAAAAACAGGTTACTGTTGAGAATTGATTGTGTAGTAGTTTATAAGGGGTTAACTCATGCTGTAACTTTTTCTGTCATTATCATGGTTATATTACAACTTACCTTGTTATAAAGATAGAAATTACCCTATCATGCTATAACTTATCCCATCACTTCTCTTGATATCCCCCTGCCCCTTCAAAATAATGACTGGGTTTAGTATAACAGAAAAACATTGTTTTCTCAGTGTTTTTTTTTTTTCTGTCCCAAACTTGGCTGAAAGCTGGAGATTTAGAGGTGCCAGAAATTTAAGGTGAAATTCCAGCAGAACTTTAAAACATGTTGAATATTAATTCAAAATTCTGCAAAACATTGAAACAGTTTTGTTGAAGACTAGGTATAAACTATGACATCCTAATTTAACTCAACTTTATTTTTTTTTCTCTTGTGTAAAAAAAGAAAAACATCAACATTTGCCATTCCCACCTACTTAGAATTAATATTCACAGAATGTCTCAAAGTCAGGGCTTAGGTGATGACAGTTGATCTGTTCTCATTGCCTGACATTGTGTTTTTAACCAAATGGCTGAAAACCAACATTCCTCTTCAATTGCCATGTGAACTCATGTACTTGACTGTTTTTCTATTCTTGGACCAAGAACATAGTCATGATACAGAGTAGTGTTAAGAGAGTACAATTATTTACAAATCTTTCTAGTGTTCTGTGTTAAGCAAAAGGAATTCTATACACAACATACATTTTTCCACATTCATGCATTCATTCATCATCTGATTTGTACAAACTGACTACATTTTTCACCATGCTAGTTACAATCAGTGTCAAATGCTTAAGAAGGTTATTTATGACATTCGTGAAATAAAGGAATTGTGTAGTAATTGTTTCTAGTAGGTAGCGAAATCTGCATATTCTTAACTCTGAAGAAATATATTATAAAAATACAGGTTTTGATAACTTTAAAACCAAATAGTATTTTGATAGGAGAATATAAATGTTACAGTTTAAAAATTGTTCAAACTATCTAGTCTTAGTAACACAGGCAGAGTTTAGTACTTTTGATGCTGGCTCTCTTTGTTCGTGAAAATTGTTTTCTATCTTTTCATTCTTTGACTGTCAGTGAGTCTTTTCAATGGCATTGTGTCCTTGACTTGACATTGCACAGAGTTCCTATTCTAATGATCAGAATGATGACTTCAGATACTGTGCTGTGTTACGATGCTGTCAATACCCATAATAACCTACTTATTTAATCTAAAATGTACCCCTTAGTTTCATCTCATTGTCTATAAATAGTTCTGTATTAAATAACGTTCCTTTCTTCCCACTTTGTAGCATTCTTGCGTTGTCATACTCCTTTTATGTTCTCCTGTAGTTGTCTTGTAGCCAAGCTATGTCTTTCATATCTTTTACTCTCTAAATCAGTTGATCCTGTCCCTGACTTTTTAAAAACTTTTCCAGTTTTCCTTATCTTGCAAATAATATGGTTGCTTGAAAATGAAGATACTATTCCAGCTGTGGTTATATCAGTCTTTCAGGAACAGACAAATACTTGTCTAAAACTATGCCAGCCTGGTTTGTTAGGGGGTACTGTTTCACCAATCTGAAGGTCAGATGCTTTTATATTGTCACAAGTTGAGAACCTAAATCACTAGTAACAGGAATTTCTACAGCCTTACTTGCCTTTAGAGAAGAGCGAAAAGTGAATAAACTCTGATACTAAATATCTCAATTGTTTTGGTGCTTCTCTTTGTCTGATCTTCATTGCTGTCTATCAATAATAACAGAGATTTCTGTAATTTCTTGGTTATTGCTTATTTCAGTTCTCTCTATTGTAGGCAAGTGGTCAAACTCTAAAAATAAAAAAACTTCAAATCAAAGGGAAAAAAAGTAATGAACAAAAGAGAAGCAGGAAATTAGCAGGAGATACAGAGGATGAAGACTCTGCAACTACAAGCGCCTCCTTAAAAAGAGGAAAAACAGACCCTAAAAAAAGAAAAATGGATGAAAATGTTTCTGTAAGCCAATTAAAGCAAGAAAATTTCACTGCTATTAAGAAACCTAAAAGAGATGACTCCAAGGACCTGGCTATATGCAGGTAAAGTGACAAATTCTAAACTTGGGTAAGTGGTGTTGAAACATGTAGTGCCTGATACTTTTTATCTGTGTTCTGAGGAACCAGAACCCTATTCATTGTCATGTATCCCATGCAGGTTGTGATAATTTGAGTGTATATATAAAGGATTTGATGTGTGCTTGCTGGGAGTAACTGCTGTATTTGGTAATGAAACCCAAGAGGAAAGTACCTAATGTTAGAATGTGGTCTGTGAAATCTACTCCTACATGCCCTTCCAAGAATGGGAAGAAAGAACCCTGATAGCAGTGGTGCTGACAGCTTTCTCAAGTGTAGCAAAGATGATAATCCACTATGTCCAAAAGGCATTGCATTACAGAGGAGGAGACAGTAATAGGAATGCATCTTCTTTTGTAGTATTGCTGGTCAGTCAAAAGTGACATAGTTTAGCCTCACAGTTTTGGAAAGCCAGCATTAGCAGCTGTATTACTGGTTTGGAAATGGTTTACATTGAGGTTTGAAATACTGAAGTTGCAGGGCCATGTTTTTCTTTTAGAATGTTGATCACTAGAATTTAATCTTACATAGGTTGCCTGGAGAGAACTTAATGCTATTTTAAATAATCAGTTAAGATGTCTGTCTTATAGACATTGTTCTCAGCCCTGCACAGGGCACAGAATAAAGTGCTTTCCTTTTATAAAGTGAATAGGTTGGCAGTACGTGATGAATTTATGGAACAGTGAAAAACCTCTGTGAATATATGAACAGCTTAAAAATACTGATTTTAAAACCTTATTTTATTCAGCATGATTCTCTCAGAACTGGAAACTCACGAAGATGCCTGGCCTTTCTTACTTCCTGTAAACTTGAAACTTGTTCCTGGTTATAAGAAAGTTATTAAAAAACCTATGGACTTTTCCACCATTAGAGACAAGCTAAGTAGTGGACAGTAAGTAAACCTATTGTAAATTTTACTTTACATTTTAAAAATATTTAAACATTGAAATACAGTAAATTTTTTAAAATTAGTTAAACTATTTCGATCTGCCTGCTCTGGCACCTCTGTGATTACTTTTACAGTCAAAATAAAAATTCTTAACTGTATACTTTTGTCTTTGCCATATCTAAGTGAAATAGCATGTCAGGTGGGGAGAACCTGTGGAACTGGCTGAAAAACAGTAAAACTGCCAGGTCAAATGCACAAAGTCAATCAACAGGAAAAACTTTTTTTTCCTCATCTTTGCTCATTGAGACATCTTAGTGTTGTTAACACGTAAGCAAGAACCAACAGTGTGGGCTTTAAGCTAATGGAGTCCCTGTAAATAATGTTGTAAGCTGTGGAGTGAATTGGTAGGCCTGCTTTGGGAAGCCAGGTAACATTCCAGTAATGGTGGTTAATCATTTTATAGTCCTAGAATTAGACTGCACAACTTCTTAAAAAGGGCACTATGTTCCTCTGTTCCCCTTCCCTCCTTGTTACATCCCTGTGCTCTAATGACTCCCCACCACCAAAGAAAATTTTGTCATCCATAAAGATTGACCCTCTTCAGCGTCTGGCAGCTCCCCACAAAGCACGTTTCCTAGGATAACGAAAGGGGCTTTTTATCCTCTTCAGGCTTTTTCTCCCTTGAATATGAGATTTAAATGCTCCACGCATACTCATTGGTATTGGTAGATTTGTAACTTTTACTGTCTTTCTTAATAATTCCTATGAATATTGGAACACTGTTCGGGTCATGTATGTTCAGGATAGTAAAAGGAATAACAAAGACAATGTTACAGGATTGATCTGGGCAGCCTTTTTTTGTACCTGATTGTTCCTCTTTTAGGTAAATGCAACTGTACTGAACACTTACTTTGAAAGAACTTGAGCCCGAGAGTAGATGAATAAATGGAAAATAGCCATAGCATTTTAACTAGAAAGCTATTGAAGGGAAGGGGGAAGTTAATTTTAAAAAAGTTTGTTTTCCAGTACAGGCTTGAAATTCTACCTTACAGAGTTTTTGAGGAAAATAATAAATACAATGACAAGAGAGTATTGTCCTTCCACTGATGTTCATTTTCTTGTTAATGTTTAAATTAGAATTAAAAAATTCAAAGTATAATTAACATGTAGAGCATTCATTGAATATTCTGTGGCTGGTTGTAAATTCACTGATGTTAAGGTAGTTCATTCTCATGTAGTTGAAGTGTTTTTCCCCTTTGATTCTCCATGTTCCAAAAATCATTCACCTTTTTCTTCTTTCAGGTACCCTAATCTTGAAGCATTTTCGCTAGATGTCAGGCTTGTTTTTGACAACTGTGAAACCTTTAATGAAGATGATTCTGACATAGGCAGGGCTGGCCACAACATGAGGAAGTATTTTGAAAAAAAATGGACAGAGATTTTCAAAGTGAGCTGAAGTTACCAGAACTATTTTTTCTTTTTTTTTTCCTTTTTTCTTTTTTTTTTTCATTAAATGAGGACTGATAAGACCAGCAATGTGAACTGTATTTACATGAAAGTGCAAGGCACATGCATAACTAATGACTGTTTTTTTCCTTTAAAATATCACAGAGTTGTGATACTAGTTCTAAAGGCTTCACTCCTACAGCAACCATGGCCCCTTGGTTATTGGTTTGTGTGTTTTAACAAACTAATTTAGGTAGAACAGGGAAGCACACCCAAAGAATTTCAAAGAAAGGGGTGTTATAGTGCAATAGCAGTTTAAAATATATCAAAACGCACTGAATATTCAACCACCAGAGCTCTACTCGGGGAAATGGTTCTCTTTTCCCTTTCAATAAATATCTATTTTTCATTTTTTTACTTTGTAGTTTATTTTTTAGTGAATGTATTTAATTTTATGAATTATTTATGATTATACAGCATTCAGAATCTTTTTTTTCTGTGAAAAGGAAGAATTAGAAAATTGCTTTAAATCTTGAAAATACAACAAGGAATGTTTTAAAATATAAAACAAAGCCAAGTAAAACTGTTTACACTGATGTGCTGTAAAAGCACTAAAAATTAAACTTTACTGTAGAGTTACAAGTACATTTATATATATGTTGCTGCATCACTTGTGTAGTTAAATTGTATTTCAAGACAGTGAAGAAAAATTGAGACATGTATATACTGTTCATTATTGTTTATATTAAGTCTTGTTTTAAATATGTATGATGTGTACATATTGTTTGCAGACATTATTGTTTATGCCTTAGGAGGACGGTAGCATTTTATTTTAGTCTTAAGGTAATTATAGCTATATGGCTTGTACAGTAATTATCCTCTACCAACACTGTGGAGTCTCCTTAATCTTGGTAGTGCCTGCCTTTAAAACAGGGTGTAGGGGATATTAGTTTTCCATTTTTCTATTTTGTTATATAATTTCAAGCCACCACGGCCTCAAATTCAAGTATAATCATTTGTATCCATGTGGAATAAAATTGTGACAATTTCCTACGCATACAGTATTTTTTCTTAGAAACATTTCCCTCCATTTGCCTTGCCACAGAAATAACAAAAAAGACATTTGTAACCACTGTGTTTTATCTACTGTGTGTTGTGGTGGCCTGTTGGGGCAGATAGATCAGAATTTTTTTTGTACTAATGTAAAAGTACTTGAAGTTTTATTTAAAAGAAATGTTGTGGAAAGGTAGCATTCTTTTTCTTTTCCTTTTTTAGGAGTGTTATTTTTCACTAGTATGTGTGGCACGGATACAATAAAAGACTGTTTTGCAAACCAGATTTTCTTGGCGATTTTAATACTCAGATCCTGTGTATACAGGAATTTTTTTTTAATAATATCTTGGGATCTTGCATTTAACATTCAGTTCTTATTACGATGCATCTAATTCTCCTGGCCTTTTAATGGTAATTCAAAAAGAAGCAATTGCCAAGCAGTTCAACCGCCCATTTGAATGAGCGTAAATAACATTAGGTGTAACCATTGGGCTGCCTAGTATTTGACCTGTTTCTGCCAGTCCTGTTTACTGTTGTTTCAGTGTGAATGCACATGATAATGTAAATACATGCCACATGTAATGTTTCTTAAAACCACTGTCCATGCAAGGTTTTGTCCTTTTTTTGGTCTGTAGAAGGGCATGAGTCATAATCGTTGCTCTGACTGAAGAAAATAGAGGAATTGGAAATGAATATTGTGGAACCCCAATACCTATAGCTCCCTCACCAAGTAATGTTTTGGGTTTTTTTTTTGTGGGGAGGTGTTGTTTTTTGCTTTTAAACTAGGCCTGCCACGTTTGAGTCTTAGAGCCTTGTTGTATATACTCTTTTGCCATTATACTTCTTGATTCTGCTGAGAAAGAACAGTCAGTGCCTGGTTTTTAATAAAATTTTTGTTTCTGTTGCCCTCCCCAGAACACCTTGTTCAATAATATTTTTCTTTTCTAAAGTCCTGTTAGAGTAACTCAAGTTACCTAGAATAAAAAAATTCACATTTGGGTGTCAGGCAGTCTTGCATTCTGACATTAGCTCTACCACTGACTGCTTCATGCCTTTCCTTTTCATCACCTTTCTGAAGACTTCAATAAAAAGGTTTGCTGACATGTTCCAGAGATGTGAAGATTAATCAGTATTTTGAACATATGATGGTGGGCTTGTAAGAGTGTTATAAGTATGCTTAGGTTATTGGGAAAACTATTTCTTTGATGCAAAACAATGTGTTTTTTTCTCAGATTCTGTACTGGTTAATGCTTTATCTGCTATACTAGATCTAATACTAGTTTTCTGAAAAGTCAGAACAACATTACCAGCTACGCTACATACATAGTTGCATTTTTTCAGCTTGTATCCTAATTCAGCTGAACAGCTGGGAAAGTTAAGGCCGTAACAGCTACTATAGCTATGACAGTGAGACAAGCATCACCTCTTTTAACATGATGTTACTAATGTGTTGCTTTGCTCACTAGCAGGCAGTGTATTCATTATTATTTCAGTAAAATTAAATTTACAGGAATTACTGTATTTGAATAGCAAGCTTGAATCATACACATGCCATCATAAATCTCCATAGAAAAAAGCAGGGATTTAACCACTAGAAAAATGTGCTTTTCTTCTTTGCTAACTTCCTCTCCTGTTGATCTTTCTGTCTGTCTGTTTCCTTAGAGGAAAAGTTTTCCAGTGTGCTCTCTTTCTTTCTGAATGAAGTATGCTGGTCTTAGTTTAGAGAATTTATTGACAAGCTTTCAAACTATTTTAAAGTACCCATTAATGGTGCTCAATGAAGAGTGTTCTGGCTGTGAGTGTGGATTCTCTTCTGTCTCTTGGCATCTCTTCGAAAAAAATTGGATGATACAAAAGCAGCTGAAAATGAGAAGTTGTAGTTGTCTTGGGCAAAATACATATCTTTAAAAAGAGGTCTAAAGCTTTTTCTTTAATCTTTTTATGAGATTCCTGTAGTTTCCCAATGACAATTAGAAGGGTAGAGGTGCTCTGTTAGCTGTGAATGGGCACAGACGTCTGAGGAACAGTCATTTTATATAATATGCTGAACGGGTGGCGTAGGGGACTTTGTTTATTAAACTTCTATCATTCCTAGATGTCTTAGATTTACCAAAACGTGCCTACAAACTGAGGGCTAAAGACTGAAATCGGGAACACCACAGGTATGCTATTTGATTATGTAACTCTTTTTGAACTACCTTTGAGCTTAGAACTTCAAAGTTAACCAGAAATTTTTACAGCTGGTATGTACATTCAGAAAAATTGAATGTGTTATCTCTTATTATACAATTTTCTGTTGCATCTGAAGTAACCATCATTACTAAACTGATAGTAGCTAAATTTCTGGGTGTGTTGCTTATTCACAATGTCTTACTTAGCAAGTAATTTCAAGTTTCCCATCCATAAAATATTATGGAACAGTCTTTAAGTGTATTGGTGTGGTATTCACAGTCCACACAATTTGAGGGGGTGGTATTCACAGTCAACTGTCTACCCTCCTCTTCAGTAAGGAAATCTCTAACAATTGATACAAAGCTCTTGTAAGGCCATGAGGTGTTTTATTTAGTAATGTATAATCTTATGGATTGCTAAATCAATGCAGCACATGAAATAGACTGAATACTAGCCATCACCTAGGATTCAGAATAATTAATGGACAGTCATCAGCTAGTGAATCAAATAGCGTGCAATCAGATAACACGTACTATAAAAAAGAATGCAAGATCATACATTTCAAACATGGAAGAGGTAGACCATTTACATAAAAGGGAATGTTTCGTGGACAAAGAGTGACCCCAAGAAAGTGACTTCTTTTTGCTCAAAAAACATAGGTGTCATGATTAACCATTTATTTTGCATGAGTTGCTAACGTGCACCTGGATACGAAGATGGCAATGATGTAAATTTCTTGATAGATTATGTGGTTGGGCAAGTTGTATTTGTTTGAAACCCCTTTAATTAAGCTGTTAATAGCAGGTAACTTCACACGTTCACTTGCACTTTCGCTCATCATTCACCGGTTGGAGCAAGAGTTGGGAGGCCAGCCATAGCCTTTTACTCTGAAGCAGAGGGCTATGCTGGTGCCCTGATGGCAGCCAGGGAGGCGCAGGGAAAGGCAGTCGTGATCTTTTGCTCCACCAGCTCTGAATGCAATCCTGCAGCCTTGGCAAATACAGCCACTGCTCTCTTAGATATACCTAGTGTTGAAGCATGTGGCCCTGTAGAGACTGGCATTGTCCAGAGTTGATCTGTTCTGACGATTCAGCAGCATCTCTGAGCTCATCTGCCCCGAGGCAATCTTCACTAGCTCCCTTCCTGCACCCCATTTCCCTCCCTCTCAGCCTGCCTCCCACTGAAGGGGCCTGTATCATGCAGCGACAAAATGCACCTGAGCAGACAAAATGATTGCGGGTGTTATATGGATCCAGGCCACCAAATCTGAAAAGCGGAAAGGGTTTGGACAAGAGTTAGGGGTGCAGTGGGGTAAAAGCAACATGCACGCCGATCTTGCTTCAGCGAGGGGAATGATGGAGGCAGCGAGGAGTCGGTTAACGCGGCAACACCTTCTCCCCCTTCGGCCTTCGTGCCATGGTGCAGCCCGGAGCAGGGGAAGCTAGCTCGGGCTGCACCACGCTGAGAAGGCGGGGGGGAGGGCTGGGGAGAGGTCTGCGCGTGCGCAGTGACGTTGGCCTGTGTGAAGGGGGCCGCGCGGCAGAAGAGCTCCGCGGCGGGACGGTCGGCGGGGGGTCCTGCGAGGGCGGCGCGCGGTGGCACGTATCCTCTCGCCTTGGGGGGGCGGGGTGGGGTGGGCTGGGGTTCACAGGAGGGCTTGCAGTGCCCCGCTGGGGTTGGGGGGCAGGTGGCGGAGGTTGGGTCTGTTTCCAGGCGTCCGTGGCACCACTGTGCCCGAGAGCGGCGGGGCGGGGGT
>NW_008794603.1:2872225-2922442 GCF_000699145.1 Aptenodytes forsteri | reverse complement strand
CGCGCTGGTCCCCTCAGCGCCGGGCGGGCCGTGACCTGTCGCTGTCGTTGCGGAAGGGCTGCGGTGGCCTTCCGTGTCGCTCCGGGCGACTGAGGCAGGGCCCTTCCCAAGTGTTTACCTGAAACCCGCTATTAGAAGTGGGGATGAGATGCCGGCCATCCCCTTGATCCGTTTCCCTGACTGCGCCTCCGGTGCAGTGACGTTAGGTGGTGATAGACTGTAGGCGATGATAACAGGAAAGGGTTTTTCAGTAATGCCGAGAATTGCTGTAGTTTTTTCTGTGAGCAGCTGCTGGTGGCTTACAGGTTAGGGAAAAACTGTACTTGTTATAGAAGGTAACGCTATAGCGCTTAAACATCTCTCTGGTGACAAACGCTCCAGATTCTCGTTGCTCCCTCAGCTAGTTTAAACTATTGATACCCAAAACCTTTCATTCCTAGGTTTGTTTTTCTGCAGTGAGCTCCTGAAAATCTCATAACAATGAGATTAAGGTGCCTTTTTCAGCCTCATTTTTGCAGATGTCAGGCTTTGTCTGACTCTTCGGTTTCTCATAGTTGAACAAAGTACGTTGATTTTCTCTCTACAGAGAAGAGACGTTGTTGACACTATTTAATCTGTTTAATGGTTTAAAAGAGAATAGTAATAAAACTGGGAAAATTCTGAAGCTAAAATAGAGAGTATTCAAAGATCTGATCTTTAACTAAATTGATGTGCTATACACTGCCTGAAAGGCACAGTTATTTTGCTCTAGCTTTGTGTCTATATGTGTATATATATATACATGTGCATGTATGCATGCATTTATACCTATACATATAGATATCTATATGTCCACCTGTATATGAACATATGTGTATATATATGTAAAAACAATTGTGTATGTGTATATATAAAACCACACCTGTTTGCGGTTGCCTCTTCACTCTGAAATTATTGTTCAGAATGAAGCACTTAAATAATAGTCTGCTGTTTTAGATAAGTTAGCTCAATATAAATAGTATTGCTGCTTCTGTTCAGCATAAACAACTTTTAAGACTTGTAGGCACTTCCTTTTGGGTCTGTGCTTCCTTACTCTCAGGAAGCTTGACTGTGATCTGCAGCATGGGGAGGATGGAATGTACCTTTTAGTGGCTTTCCTGGACATCAGCAGTGTCAATCGCTTGTCTGATGCTGAGATCTAAACTGGTCCCAGCAGTCTTAAGTAGTGGGAAAATGTGCATGGAGTTCATATTTTCTTTTGTTGTTTTATGTAGCAGCAAATGCAATTTCTGGAAAGGTTCAGATTCAGATCACCCTCTTAATATACACGTTTTTACTTAAATGCGTTACTCAGTATGTGATGTTTGATTTACATGAAAATCAGGTCAAATCTCTGATTGGCAGCAGAAGCCTGTTGTTGGTATTACTCTGATGTTTTGCCATCGCTGATGTTGCTGCCTGACACTGAAAGGTCGTAGAAGTTTGAATTTGAATAAGGTATTCAGGCCTGGAAGGGAAAATTTCTCTTGGACTCTGGTCATCAAATCTTAGTGCTCATCTGTGTTAGACCTGTAGATATGAATTTATCTGCTGCCTTTGCCTCAGGGATGGTAGGGTGTGGCTCCACCAGTCTATCTCCCTCTCACACTCCCGGATACTCCTTAACCTTTCCACTTCCTCCTTCAGCTCTGCCACCACGCTGAGCAGATCATCCACCTGGTCACACCGCACACAGGTGGTGTCTCTGCTGCCCTCCGGTACAGCTGACAGGCTCAGGCACTCCCTGCAGCCAGAGACCTGGACAGCTGTATGCTTGTGTGAGGGCTCCATCTGGGTCGCCACATTCCTTCTGGTGATGGCTTTTGGCCGAGTGGAAACCATAGCTGGGTCCTCTTCTGGGAGGGCAATGACTACTAGTTGAGTTGGCCTCTAGAGCCAGGAAGGCTTGATGAGACAAGTTTCTGCTAATTCCACACTTTCACAAAAAAGTTTGTTGATGTGGATGACTTGGAAGTGGATACATGATACTTTCAGTTAGAGAGAGATTAGTTTGAAAGGAAATACAAAGACACCTTGTAGCTTTCATCTTAGATCGGTAGGAAAACTTATCAGGCTTTTTTCATTTAGATCGTATTTAATAAAAATTTATTGCTATAATAATCTAGCAATTGGTATACTACTAATAATCATTAAACTGACTGAGATCAGCCCTGCAAAGAAGAACTTGGGAATATTGGTAGGTGAAAAATTAGGTATGAGCTGGCAATGTGTGCTCACAGCCCAGAAGGCCAACCATATTCTGGGCTACATCAAAAGAAGTGTGGCCAGCAGGTTGAGGGAGGTGATTCTCCCCTTCTACTCAGCTCTCATCAGACCCCACATGGAGCACTGTGTCCAGCTCCGGGGTCCCCAGTACAAGAAAGACATGGACCTGTTGGAGTGGGTCCAGAGGAGGTCACAACAGTGATCAGAGGGCTGGGACACCTCTCCTGTGAAGAAAGGCTGAGAGTGTTGGGTTTGTTCGGCCTGGAGGAGAGAAGAGTCTGGGGAGACCTGATTACAGCCTTTCAATATATAAAGGGGGATCATAAGAAGGATGGAGGGAGACTTTTTACCAGGGCTTGTTGTGACAGGACAAGGGGAAATGGTTTTAAACTGAAAGAGGGTGGGTTTAGATTGGGTGTGAGGAAGAAATTCTTTACGATGAGGGTGGTGAGACACCATAACAGGGAAGCTCTGGATGCCCCATCCCTGGAAGTGTTGGACAGGGCTTTGAGCAATCTGATCTAATGGAAGATGTCCCTGCCCATGGCAGGGGGGGTTGGACTAGATGATCTGTAAAGGTTCCTTGAACCCAAACATTCTATGATTCTATGTTCCTGGTGCCACCCTAATTAATGCTTTGACTGTCTTCTACAGTGCCCATTTACTCCATTGTGTCTAGCGTAGATGCAAATAATAACAAATCTGAGCAGCGAACTTCTTAGCATAAATTAAGTAACTAGAATAACTTGTTTTGCCACTGCTCTAAGACCAAGTAGCTACTATGTAATCTTGTACATACAAGATTACTGCAAAATTGTAAGTTGACATTAGAAGTTTAGATATGTTAATTCTAACCAAGTCACAAACCCCTCATCTCGTTTTTGTGATTAATCTCTGATTTAAGGTGAAGATAAAACAATGCTTAGATGAAAAATATGCCTCTGCAAATGAATTTATTATTTTTTTCCTGGAGAATGTGTCTTCTTAAAGTAGTATGTTTAATTTATGAAATAGGAGAGATAAGTCTAACTGTTAAACTTTTTTTTCAGATATTTCTGTTGAAAGTAGATAAAATGGCGACATTAATTCACACTTTAGCAGATCATAGTAATGATGTCAACTACTGTGCCTTCTCATCATCGTGCTTGGCTACTTGTTCCTTGGACAAAACAATTCGTGTTTATTCTTTAAACAACTTTACTGAGCTTCCGTACTCACCTTTAAAAGGTCATACCTATGCTGTCCACTGCTGCTGCTTCTCTCCATCAGGACACGTTTTAGCTTCATGTTCAACAGATGGCACTACCGTGGTTTGGGACACTCGCGACGGTCGGATGCTGGCAGTGCTAGAGCAGCCCAGCGGCAGTCCTGTTAGAGTCTGCCGATTTTCTCCTGAGTCCACATATCTAGTGTCAGGGGCAGCGGATGGGAGTGTAGTTCTTTGGAACATGCAGTCACTGAAACTGTACAGGTGAGTGCCAAATATTTTTTGACAGCCTTGTTTACCATGACAATGTAATTTAAGTAGTATGCTGTACTGCGTACAAGATGTGCAGACTTACACCACTGATTGACATTACAAAGAAAAAGGAATAGGATTTAGCAGACCAAAAGAGTACCAATAGGAGAGGGAGAAGTGCTGAGTCTTTTTTTTTTTTAAAGTTAAACAACGCAAACTCAAGAAGCTTTAATTTTTACTAAGTTATCTTTCATCTAAATCCTGATACTTTTTTTAAGTTCATGGAAGTGTTGTCATTGACTTAACATGAAATCCGATGCATTGCATACTGCGTGCATCTGGTTTCTAAACAGTGGGTCAACAAACTATGATACGTAATACACAGTTAGTTAGTGGAGCCTGGCCTGGCTGTGCTGTGTGCCTTATATTTATTATGCATAGGGGTTTTTAATTAAGTATTTAATTGCAAGACTGTTTGGAGTCCAGGAAGGTCTTAGAAGCTTGATAGTAATCCAGCAATGAAAAAGTTTGGAAACTATTGACATATCCTGAAACCATACAGTTTAAGACATAACGGTGACAGGAGTTTGGAGCTGAGTGAGTTGAGTATGATAGTCAACATTTCACATGGGTTTCCAATAAACATTTGAAACAAAGCAGATGAGCGTTTTTAGTGATGTTGCACAGTTAAAGGCATGAACCTTAGGGTGATCTTCAAAGTCCTCCTCTACGTCTCTATATTTCAGTAAAGTCTTCAGGCCAGTTCTTGTAATCTGTACTTAGGCAAGACATTACTTAGGTTTTAGAGCAGCAATTATACAACATCTCTCTGAAGTTAAGAAAGAAGTTAAGAATTTGAGAGGATTGATGAGATGTTTCACTCGGGATGAGGGAGCAGCCATTTCTGAAAGCCAAACTTGTTTGATTTTGGTAATCTCCTGTCAAGCATGTTACTGCTTTTGAGGCCTCTCTACCTTTGCCTTCCCCAGCAGTGATTTAGATGGGAACTGTAAAATTTTTCAAAACGATTGATTATGGTTATCTGAAATCGTGTAAATCTGGAAATGTGTCCATAAACAGAATTCTAATAGATTTTTGACACATTATTGTTTGTAATGCATACAGAAACACTGAAATGGTTGTTTCATTTTCAGAGAATAAAGAGGTATTGATTATGTATTGTTTCTTAGTTTTATCTTTAAGAAAAATTGGGAATTTCAATCATTAGTATTCTGAATTCTAAGGGTTTATCTATTTTGAGGTATTACTAGTGAAGAGGTTCTTTTTTTTATTCAGAATACTTGCTACTGACAGGGAAAAACCCAGAAATATTAAAAAGTCATTTCTGACAAGTATATGCCATTAATATATGCAGTGATGCATGTTTTAGACCTACATCCTTAATTTCCTCCTAGTTGAATGGTGGATGTATAATGACTATATGGAAAAGATATTGTTGTTTTAAGCAGAAATTATTCTACTTTGGTGTTTCCATTGTAAAAAAACGGACAGAACTTGAACGTTCATATCCTGTCTCCTTCACTTTTAAAAGTTCATTTCAGAGTTAACGTGCCAACAGTAGTCAGCTTAACTTTAATTGTATATATTTTGGGATGTGTGTGTATATATATTTTCAGCTGATGAATTTTTTTTTATTATCATTATTGTCATTTGTAATTGCAAATAGAAAAGTGCACCTGTCCCGTTTTCTTAAAGCTGAGATCAATATTACTTAGAAATTATCAAGGTACTTAAAAATTATGTCAGAGGACTTTAGTTAACCATCTAATGTCAGTCTGTGGTCCTCTGTTTCTTTTGCAACAGTTGATTGTGTTGATGCTAAAAAAGAGAACATCTTTTACCATACTGTTATGTCACTTGATTAAATATACGGATGGTAATTACAACAAAGGTATCCAGTTACTCCTTATCAGCTCAACTGTTGTAATTGACTGCCTGTTCAAATTGTGAAGTAAGATGGCTATTTAAATCATCTCTGTGATGGATGTAAACAACATGAAAGCAAGTTAATTTATGTGTATTTCTTAAAGTGTTCTCTATTTCCTGTTCAGTAGTTAAGATAGTGATATCTGGCCTGAAAGTCTTAAATGCATACTCTGAACATGTATAGTACTATTTATTTTACTGTTATGTTTTCAGAGCAGAATCTGCAGCTTTTTTTGTGAAAGAAGGAAAGTTTTAAAAGCTGCACTAAGGAAAAAGAATTTTACATATAAAAATGGGAATCACTGTAGCGTATCTGATGGTGTCCTTAATGATAGAATTAAGGGAGTCAATGCTTTTTTGAAGGTGCTGGGTCTGATTAGGGAGACTCTCAGGAAAGTTTATTGACTTGTCTGTTTTCTGTGTCATTAAGTTTGGCACCTCTGGCAGTAAATAAAATTTCTATCAGCAAAAGACAATGAGCAGCTGTTCTACAAAATACAATGACAGAGTAAATAAGACTGATGTTTCTTGCTGTATGACTGTTGCTTAAGGCTGTGATTTTTTCCCTGCACTTTAAGATTTAAGTATGCATGCTGGGCCAGATCTAATGTCCATTAAAAGGAGTGAGACACTTTCAATTGACTTTTGGTTACTATCAGATAACCTAAAGGATGTTAGGTTGACCCCACTTCCTTCCCGAGGATTGACCACGCTTCCATATCTGCTAGGAATTTTCTTTTAACATCAGTTTTACGAGGTGCTTTGGCTGACTTAGTTAAAATATAGAAATAATTTTTTTCACATTGCTTTCTCTTGTGTATGAATAGTCCAAAATTAACCCTATGTCATAAATCACAAAGTATTCTACTCAGCCACAGCTTATCATATGGGTCAGTAGGTGTTCTGTTTTGTCTTTTTAAAAACAAAACAGGTCTTTGTGGTCTCTGGGGGGGTCTTTTTTTCCCGTTTGTGTACATGTAAATCTGTGTTATGATAGTTGTGTATTTATCTTTAACTTTCACAATTTATCCTGCCATAGAATTTTAACAGTGCATTGTGCCTTTCAAATGGTAAGTCCATGCAGATTGTCTTTAGTTTGAAAATTATTTTATCACTCAGTTAAAATTATTGCCTTGGAGTGCCATCTCACATTTTTCCTCCTGCAGTCAAAGAGCAGGTCCTGGTTCCTGCAGCTGTGCTTATTTTGCATCTCTTTCCACAGTTGCTGTGAGTTTCTCTCCCTTCTGTTACCAAGTTCCAAAGTGCAAAACTTAGAACAGTTTGGCTTATTGTATCAGATTGCAATTTAGAGATCACTTCTTCAGAACATTACTTATTTTAAATTCAAATCCCGTGTACTCTTGCTTTTCAGATCTGGGAATGTTAAAGATGGCTCTTTGGTGGCCTGTGCATTTTCTCCTAATGGAAATTTCTTTGTCACTGGATCATCGTGTGGTGATTTAACCATTTGGGATGATAAAATGAGGTGCCTGTATAATGAAAAAGCACATGATCTTGGCGTTACCTGCTGTGATATTTCTTCACAGCTGATTTCTGGTTAGTTACTTGACTCATCAGGGGAGGAACGTGGAAAAAGGAGCTACTATCCCAGCCAAAACCAGTACAATTATGTCACAACACAGACTTTCTGTATAATTGTGGGGGAATACTGAAGACTTGTGTGTCTAAGCTTACATAGCTTGTATAGTGGGAAGAAACATTTGCACAAACAAGAACTTCTATTTCAAATATCCTGGTGGAAGTTAATTGCAGTACAGGAAAGTGTCATAGCCGAACAACTAAATATTGGAAATTCTGAAATATTTATAAGAGTCTGAAAAGCTGAAAGGTTAATTTGTATAAATTTTTGTCAGGTAAAAGTGTTTAATAAAGAGTTAGAAAATCATGTAGTCATCTGCTTTTGATGGAGGTTGGGAAGTTGGGCAGAAACCTCATTGGCAGATTTAGGAAATAATGCTGTAACTTGTGTTAACAACCTTGTAGGTATACTTTTGTGCTTTCCAGATCTACTATGGAGACAAAGTGGGCTCTGTAAAGATACGTAGGCTTCTGTTTTCAGAGTACACATGAGCTGCTCTTGCAAAGGTACAAAAAATTACAACTGAGCAGCCACTTGCATCTTTCAGTGCTAAACACAGCAGTAAGTACTGCTGTCTGTGTACCACCTTGTCTAAGAAGGTGGTACAGAGCGGGAAGAAAGCAGGACAGAAGCAGGAGAAAGCTGAGGAAGTAGGATGTGAGCATATACTTCAGTACAGAGAATTAGTGACAGACAATCAAATGTGTGTCTACTGAAAGGTGTAGGGGCAGCATTGAATTAATCTGTAACAATAGAAAGGATATTAATATTTAAATAACACCTCTAGACCTTTCTTGGTGAAAATGCTACCCAAAAAACTCCATTGTGAGCTAAGAGTTGCATATGAGGGCAAAAGAATACAATGAAGCTGAAACAGATCAGAGGTGTAATTTCCACCGCTCCATTTCCTGTTGACATTATTCACTTAGTTTAAAAAAGTATGTTACCAACCCTTCAGCCTTCTGCCAAGATAGAGAGAAACAGGCAAGAAAGCAAGTATTTCCTACACTGTAGATTTTTTTTAGCTGATTTATGATAATTCTTAATTTTATTTAAGCCATATGTTATTGAAAGTCAGCATTTTTCCTTTTTGTGTGTTGCTGTTTAATCACCAAGGATTGAAACTTCTGGGATTATTGGCAGATTTAACACATTGCAAAATCCATACAAGTAGTGCTTATCCAGTAGAATTAAAGATGGTTTTAGATTGAGACTCTCTTTACCTGCTTAATTCAGAGCAAAACTAGAACCAGAGTTTCTGATTGGTTCTTTGTGCTTTAGACTATTTGTAAGATGATTCTCCTACCTTTAAAGTGGATTCAGTCACAGTTGCATAGAAGCTCGTCAGATCTAGAGCAGTTGTAATGCTGTGTGGGCTTTCCCATCTGACTGCAGTTTCAGTGCAGCCCTCTTCCTGAATAAGTAAACTGCAGTGAAATTACCTAGTGATACTGGTAAAAATTTGGCAGATCTTGCTAAAATTTTCTAGTGAATCTCAGTGGAAGACAGTCCTCCTCCAAGTTATCCCAAAGAGCTCTGCTTGTACGACACTGTAATACCCCATTAACAAGTTGGTAACTTGTAAAATAGTGTTGAAGTCTGTGCATCGTGACAGACTTCTCATCCAGACCAAGTTTCCAAGTAACACGTTCTTAGTTACCAAGAAACATGTGTTTTCACAACATGATAGCTAATGCATGCTACTCATCTTTCTGTAAGACCCAAATCTTACACTGTAAAATCCTAGCAAAAATTATGCACTTTGCTTTAATGTTTAGCAGATTTGAGGCAAGTCCTAAGTTCTGCCACAGTCATAGTAGCTCTGATTGTTCCTGTGAACAAACAGGTCTATGTATACTTGGATCTTATTGTGATAACCATATGAAATTAAAATATACTTTATGTGGTGGAAAATGGAGATAAAATCTCTGGGGTTATTTGTAAGACACTTGACAGTAAATATTTTGACATTTCTGGTAACTACAGAGCTGGAAAGATGAGCCCTTAGAATGTCTGTTACAATTTTCTGATTTCCAGCCTTAATCCTGGTGATTCTTGCAGGAATTACAAGACTTGGTACTGGCAGAGGTAATGCCACTGAAGGATTGTTATGGTGATGTGTTTCAGGCTGGTATGGCACAGCTCAGTGGAGTAGAAGAGCAGAAATAATTTGGCACGGGACTTAAGAATAAAAAAAAATTATAATGAGCTGAAACAACACATTTAGAATGGAACATAATAATTCAGAAATGTTCATATCCACTGAATAGGGAGGGGGAAGCTATAAAACTATTACTGTTGTATTTCATCTTTAATGCAGTATTTCTCGAGTAGTTGGCTGGGCTGCAGTCATGAAATACCACTTAGTTTATAAAAATGAAGAGTTGAATATTTAAAAATATGAAGATAGCCTGTCAGATACTCTCAAATTTTGTACCTGTATATGTGGTTAAGTTTGAGAACTACTGAACTGTAGAAGAAATGGATATAACCATATAATTCAGGTTAAAAGATGATATTGTTGCACTCAGTAGATAGAGGAATCCAACATTTACCATCAAGAAAACTTAAAATATGAGCCCAGTTCTGGTCTTTATCTACTTGTTCAGGAAACAGTATAACAGTGATACCTATTTCTTACTTCTAAATGGTTTTAGAATTTCTGCAATTATTTTTATTAACACTTTTTAAAAGTAGTACTGAGATTAAGGAAATTTACCAAATTCCAGTGTAAGAACGCTGATGTAGTTTACTGATAGGCTGTTATTTTCAGTGCTTCTGATTCCCATTAATACATTTGAATTTTATCAGATGGTGAACATGGATTCAGATACTTCCAGATGGCTTCTTGTGGTCAAGATAATCAGATCAAACTCTGGCTTATTTTGTTTGCAGATTTCTTAGGTGTGTATAGTGATGTTTTTTTCATATTCCAATGTCTTAGGTCTTTAGTGACAATTTACATCTAAGATCAAATTTATACTGCTGCCATGGATTTACAGCCAAACTAATGACAAGTTGAAAGTTTTCTTTTAATTGTTTAGAAGGAGAGCAGCTAAGGCATGCAGCACTTTGTGACATTGGGCCCTGTAGATTTTATTTAGTGATCTATTTATCAATAATTGTAAAAGTAAAGATTTCAAAAACATTTCCCCTAATTCCCTCAAACTTAATGTTATGATAAATATTTGGTTTTATTTAGCATTTTTATCTTTTGGTAACCAGTAACATTTCTACTGTGGCCTTTGAGCAGGTTGATAGGTTGCAACCTTTTAATCTACCAGGCCAGGGAGAGGTTTCCTTTCATCTTTCAGTACATCTTGGCCCTTGAGCAAGAGCTGGAGAAATGAAAACAGTGTTGGCTCCTGCTAAAACTGCAATGTAGATGTGTGACTGCTATGTAGAGACTAGGCAGATGGCCAAAAACATCTTCAGTGGGTATTTTTTTGTAATCTCTTTTATATAGAAGTCTGTAAGGATGAATATTGTGTGTACAGAAGGATGAATATTGTGTGTACAGATACACATTTAATTATCAAACACTGTTAGACATGCTAAGACTACAAAGTGAGGAAGTCAGAGATGTTAAAATTGTCTCTGTGATCTTTTATCCCCCTTTTTGTAGACACTATGTCACAGAGTCAGATCTTTGGTGCAGCTTTATGCTTCTAAAACAGCTTGTCTTATACCTTGTCAAATGTGTCCATAGGTAATAATTTACTTTTTGTATTTTTAGGTGTTGAATTAAAATATAAATGCACATTGACTGGACATTCTGCCCCGGTTCTGGCTTGTGCATTTTCTTATGATGGACAGATGTTAGTTTCAGGGTAAGCAGTATCTTGTTTAAATTTCAAGCAGGTGGCTGTTCAGGTTCATGCTTCAGTATTGTAAAACAGAAAGTTCAAAAAAGTTGGGAGATTTCAAAATATATTTCCAATAATTAAGGAATAGTTCTGTGACCTCCAGAACTATTGAAGTGTCTTTCCAATTGGTCTGTGTCTTGTGGGTGATTGAGTTTGAAATCTAGGATGTTGCAAGCTCTGTTCTCGAGTATTGTAATGAGATTCATTATTTCCTGGTTTTGGGGCATTTATGTGGCCTTTCATGTGGACACTCTAGCATCTATTAAAAATACAAATCTACATTGCAATCTTACCGTCTCTTTGGGACACCATTTAGGATTTCCTTCTCACTCATGCACTTTCAGGAACTTCTTAGAAAGTTAAATATCTTGAGATTTTTGTCTTTGATAGATTTGGTTGAAATTAAAAATTTCTTCACTGATCCACACACACAGTATGGCAACATAAGCCTTTTTTCTATAAAAAGTGCATGATTGAGATAACTGTAGACCTGTGTTTTTGATGTCAGCCCTGTACAGAATAATGGTTAAGACCCAAATTAATCATGAACCATCAGTTAGAGACTAGTAGTATTACTAGTCTTTGTTGGAGGGTGATAAGGGAGTTGCCAGTGTCATTGCAAGGTCACTCTATTATGTTTGAAAGACTCAGGAGGGTGGAGGTGATGACTGGAAAGATACAAATGTCACAGTTACCTCCAAGAAGGGCAAGGCAGAGGATCCAGGGAACTACAGGCCAGTCAGCCTACCTGCAGTCTCTGGGAAGGTTATTGGGCAAATCCTTCCAGCGGGCTTGGAAGCTGTTTCCAAGCACAATGTGTTTGGGGAAAGCAGCAGGAATTGAACAAGGGCAAACTGAACCTGACCAGCCTGACTGCCTTCTGTGTTGAGAAGGCTGGCAGTGTGAACAAGGGGAGAGCAGTGTGCGTTTTACACCTTAACTTTAGCAAGGCTTTTGACATGGTCTCCCAATGTAGTCTTATAGCCAAATTGGGGAGATATAGATCAGAAAAGTGGACAGTAAATTGTGTGGAAAAATGATAGGACTGTCAGGTTCAAATGGTTGTTGGTCATCAGCAGCACAAAGATAAACTGGCAGCTGGTTACTAGTGGCTTTCCTCAGGGATCAAGCTGTTGAAAGAGGAAATTATAAATAAGGTAGATATAATCGTTTATGTTTTTATGAATATTAATGCCTGTATGCTTTTATTCTGCACTTCTCACGAAAAGTGCTTAATCACTTCTAAACTGTCTAAGTGGCAACTTGAAATAACAAATAAAATGATTCAACTCTAAATTTTAGTTGTCTTTTTTACGAAGATTTTCTAAACTGAAACAGAAGAACTGATGTCTTGCAAAGGAAAAAGAAAAGACTACAATAGTCAGCAAATAAAACTATACAAACCCCAGGAGACAATAGCTTGCTTTGACATTTAGCTTTGTATTCTTTTTAAAGGAGTCTTTTTCAGTATTTGAAGATCATTATGAATGTTTGTGATCTAGAGTTATTTTATTTTCCATTAGACATATGGATTATTGTTTTCGCTTATATTGTCATAAGTGAAATGTCTATCCCGTAAAGTCTTTCAGGAAACACTGTTGTCATGGTAAATAACTATGCAATTTGTATTTCATGAAATATTTATGTATTGATTGCATTGCACCACTATATTTTATGTATTGCATTGCACTACTACTTCTAGCTTGCTTTGCAAATGAAAAGGTTTCAAAAATAAATAGAAGTCCTGAGAGTAGATCATGGATAGCCAGATTCATTGCATCTGCTTTACAGATACTGCTTGCAAAGACATAAAGTAGATATGGTACAGACAATGGGGAGCAGTGGGAGTGGGGGCCAGTTTGCATAAGCACTGTGCAAATCCTCTACATCAGAAATTCTCATGGAAGTGCAGAGTTTTTGTATTTAACTACTGTTTTTTACATCATGCTGGAGGTACAGCTAATCAGTGGTGGTGTTTTAAGGTGGGCATGGGTGGAGGGGATTTAGATATCTAAGCTTTTCATAAACTGGTGTTAAGAAATCTGTTTGCTCTTATTTTGTTTGTGGAAAAGGTTTTTTTTCTTTCTCTTAATTAAAAATAGTTTCCTTTTTCTTCTCTGCATCATTTTAATGTCGATGTGTTTTTTTTTAAAAGGTCTGTGGACAAGTGTGTCATAATATATGAAACTGTAAGTATAGCAAAGTGCAAGATAATTCATTGGATTGTTGTCTTTAAATATCAGCACTGGTTCTGCAGTGTCTTATCAACATAAAGAAATACTAAGGAATAGAAACTATATAAACCCAAAATATTTACTGTGCATTTTGGGAGGGGGGGAAGGAGTTAGAGGAAAAATGTCTCTTGAGAATTGATCAGTCTTTCTCATTTTTTATTTACATTTCTTTGAGGTGTTTGTTATTTGATTTCTCTACATTAGAGTATTATTCAATGAATTCCATACTTACATGTTATCTTCTTATTGAAGTAGAAGGATTTTCTGTTGCCCTAAATTTATCTTAGCTTCCAAAGCAAGAAGGACTAGCTTTTGACATAAAATCAGGAATGGTGATTATAGAAATTCTTCAGTTAATTATATGTAAAGTGCACATAAAATAGAAACATAAAATAGAAGCATAATAAAGAATTCAAGAAAATTTTTATGTTAAATACAATGTCTTTTCTTTAAAACATATTGTTTAGGCATTTTCTGTAATACTGTTATTATATCCTTCGTGGTTCACCTGTGAGTCATATTTACCTTTAGTACTTTAAAGTATTAAAAAAATAATAATTTTGCTGAAAATGAAGGATAAACAAATTTTAAGCTTCTCCAGCTTGCTCTGCACATACTGTTGTACTGATACAATTTTTCAATTAGGGTTAAAGTTTTTCACCAAAATCACTAATTTGATACCTTCCCAATTTTTGGCCCAATTACTTTAGTAGTTTGAAGCTTAGACAGGTATGTAAGAAGTCCCCTAGATTTTTGGAACTCTAGAAAATTGAAAGATGCAGAAAACCACAGCATAAGTATTTCTTAATACTATTTGTCAGCTTTTGTAGCCTTAGGTTTTCACCATTTTTACCAAATGGGTTTTTACCAAATGGGACAATAACTTTTATAGCTGTTGAGGAGAAGTGGGGACAATAAACCTTTGTGGGAGGGAGAGAGATTTCAACCTAAAATAGGGTGCTTTCCTCATGATGGACAGCTCAAAAAACTGGAGTGCTGACCGATCAATTAGTGATTCAGAATAACTTTGCTCTTCATCTTTCCAATCTGTCTGTACCTGTCAAAGAAACAGTATCTTTCATAAGAAGGAAAATCTTTCAAATTGTAAGTTAAAACTGTGCAGAAATTCAGGAATTTGGTTTTTAGTAGCATCTAGTGGCCAAATAGGAGAACCATAGGTGTGATTATTTATTTTCCCAATTGAAGGATTGTAGCATGAAGTTTATTTGACTTTCAGTCACCACTTTTGGTCATTTCTAATCCTATATTTGTAGAAGAAATGTTTTTATCCACATGAGCAACCAGCCAACATGGATGTAATTAATTCAGTTGGTATTTCTGGCATTGTTACGCTGAAAGTTCTATGCTGGCTGATTGTTGAAGGATAGCAATGTTCCAGTGAACTGAATAGGGGGCTTCAAGCAGGAGATTCAAGTTGCGTTTCTAACTCTGCTGCTGATCAGCTTTGGCAAGGTTGTATAACTTCTCTGAAGGTAACTTCTGTCATCTTCTAAGAAGCAATATTATTCCTTATTTTGAAAGAGAGTATACAAGTGAGTGAACGTTCTTTTTATTCTTTAAGATTTAAAATCACAAATACTCTTTTACAGAGTACTGGCAATACCCTTCATACTTTGTCACAGCATACCAGGTAAGAATTCAGTATGATTTTTCTGTTTTACTGTTAATAAATAAAAGAAATTAAATCCTTTATTTTTGGATTTTCACACATTTATTTTTATTTGTAGATATGTTACAACTTGTGCTTTTGCACCATGTAGTCCCTTACTTGCTACAGGTTCAATGGATAAAACTGTGAACATATGGCAGTTTGACCTTAAGCAACCCCGTGCAGGTTAGTGTGCGAAGTATTTGTAATCTGTTCTTTAAATTTAAAGCACAATATTGTTGAACACCTTCTGAAGATGCAAAAACCCCACTTTTCCTTACATGCAGTTAGTTTGTAACCTCAGGATTATGTGCACGTTATTTATCTTTGCTCTGAATTGATCTTATTAATGTCCTACAGAGGTATTGTTTTTTTGTTTTTTAAAGAAAAGATATACTAGAAGTATTTTAATTTTATTAATCTGCTATATCTTCTTTTCTGATAATTGCCATTTCTTACTCTCTGGACAGCGTTTAAGAGATGAATATTATTCCCAGAGCGCTGAAAGACTTTTTGGACAAATATCTTTGGCGATGAGTTAAACAGAAAACATGCTAATTGCAAGCTTAATTGTCAACAAGAAATACAGCTTACCAGTTGTTATAGGTGAAAAAAACCAGGATAATTAATGTTACAAAATATATCAGCACCTAAAGTATATGGAACAAAGGTACATAGATCTTTGTTCAAAGCACAAGAGTAAGTCTGGACTCTGGTCTGCTTTTCTAGGGAGGTGTGAGACTTGGTTTCAGTGTCTGCTGACGCTTTTCTGTCTTTTAGTTCAATTCAAATTTGACAGAAGTCTAGGCATCCGAGAGATTAAATTCCTCTAAACTTTGAAAATTGATACGTAAAAGACAAACCTAAATTATTGCCCCTCAGTGAAGTAATGTCTAATAAGCATTTCTTTATTAGATATTGGGGAATGTATGGTACTGAGAACACTTGAAAAACAGCGTTCATTACTGCCATTGTTCTTGTGGGCATGTGTGTTCTTCGTTTGTTTTTTTTTTAAACTGTCTTTTATCTTTCCTTTCCAAAGGAAATACTGTAGAAAATGAATCTAAGGTGGCTGTTGAGGACTGGTCAGAGGATGATGTTTCAGCCTGGCTTTGTGCACAAGACTTAGCAGACTTTGTTGGGCTTTTCAAAATGAATAACATTGATGGCAAGGAACTACTGAATCTTACTAAAGAAAGTCTGACTAATGAATTAAAAATTGGTAAGAGTATAAAAATAGTTTTTAATCTTTAGGTACGTTGGAATGAAAGTGAGTTAGGAGTTCCATACATGGATTTTTTTTCCCTGAAATGTATTTTTATTTCATTACCAGGGCTGATAAAAAACCCTAATGTCACATTATCCACAATGCTCTTTTTTTTTTTTTTTTTTTATGTTTTTGTTTTTACCTAGAGACATAAAATGCACTTCCACCAACAATGCCGTGTTAAGTGGTCTTACCTGCTTTTGTTTCTATTTTCCTTTTTAAATCTTGTATCATTAAGCTGTGGCAAAGGAATTTCAGCTTTTGCGTATGCTTAATGATTCTGACTTTGGTAAATAGGGTACTCTATAGTTTTTCCTATCAGCCTGCAAAAGTGCCGTGTTTATAATACTATGTGGTCAACTACCTTGAATTTAGCAGTGAAATTCTTCAGTGTACTGTTACCATAATAGAAAAACACAAGGTATGTTTTAGTTTTTACTTGTTTTGGAGATGAAGCATTTGATGTTGACATTTCCTGAGGATCAAGCAAAGCTTGCCTGGCTCAGACACTTTTTAATTCATCAGGTGTCCTAGTTAATACATTGTCCTGTCACTTTATTGCAAAACTGTGATTACGTTTTAGAAGGAATCACAAGGAAGTGCCATATTAGTAATGATTCCACAGTGGTAATTCTGAAATAAGAAATTTAAAGGATGGTGAACTACACCGGAACTTCCTGAATGTAAGCTCTGTGTTCATTTTGATGGCTAGATTTAGGTGTAAATTAGGTGCTGGTATGTTTGCCAAAGTGAGATCAAGTATAGCAAAAGATTTGAATGAGTTAAGAAACCTTTTAAAAAAGTACAGTTTTATTTTTAGAAGTTTGAATTCTTCATTGTAGGAAGACTGCTCCCTTCCTTTTTTGTTTTATACGTGTGTGTGTGGTATTGGTCTGTATCAGGTCATAGTATCTCTGTGTCAACTAACTTTGTTGAATTCTAGAAATCAACAGGGATGCTGGGAATCTGTCAGGCATTGTCATCCACGAAAGACACTTGGCTTCATCAGTTTCTTTAACATTGGAGTAGCCTAAAACTCTGTTGCAGCAGTCACCAGCTGAGGCTAATCAAATAATGCTGACTGGAAAGTTATGTGAGAATTGAATGCAGCGTGACCAATGATGAGAACAGACCTGCTGAACATAGTGTTCTCTATGGGGAAAAAAAATCAACAAAAGCATGTGTTGCCTGATAGATTTGTAATGATGCTATCCAGAACAATTTCAAACTCAAATAAGAAAATAAAATCCGAGTTGTAAGAGCCCATTGCAAGGCAAGCTATAAGGTGCAAAGGATGGATGTGGCTTTAGACAGGGCACGTGTAGAATATAGGCTAATTATGGGAAGCTGTTGCTTTCTGGCTCTTTCATTTGCTATAAAAGGATGCAGTGAGGATTGGTGGTACATACGAGCTGAAGTAGCTTCAGTATGTTCTTTCCCATTATCAAGTAAAATGCTCGTTGCTCAGTCTCTGATCTCAAGATGTTGGTCTTCTGCTATGCTTTTTCTTCAGTAGGTACTTTAACACCCTTCGTAAGATTATAGGATAAGGAGTCAGATTTTCACAAGTATCAGGCAGCTGCAAGAAATTTTTTAAAAAGCTCTAACTGAAATCACTTACTGTCTTAATAAACATAAGCTACTCCACAAATATGAACCAGCATATATGCAGTGTGAAGCAATGAGTTCCACTTTAATGGTTATATGAAAGACATTTTTAAAAGAAAATAATGAAATATACTGTTCAAAGTCACCAAATAAAATCATTCAAATCAATCAGTTCTGAAGTGGTAAATGCTTGTGATTCTGCTTCTACATATCATTCTACAACTATAATTGGTACAGAACAGAAATTACGGCCTGATATATTTGACTTGAAGAATTGCTCTCTATCTGCCATGGCTCAAGCATTTACAAAATAGGAAAATACTATCATACTATCAATAACACTTTCCAGCATTATTCAAATTCCAGTTTAACTAAATTTTAGGAGTCTATCATTATACAAATACTTGAATGAGCATGTCCTTTCCCTCCTTGATAACCTGTTTTCTTTGCTCTAAAACCGCAACATTTACCAGTTCCGTAAGATCGTGCCATAGAAGTCTTGAGTATTTTTTACAGTCTTTGCAAAGGGAGTTTTTTTTAGACCATTTCACTTGATGATTGATAGTATAGGAGCTTTTTCTTCTATAATTTATTAGCTGCTTATTTCTTGTCCTGTTAGTCTTTGCTTCAGCTCTGATTTGCATTTAATAAAAAGGGTATCCTCATGCCTTTGAAGGTGTTTAATCTAAGAAAGCGATCAGCAAGTGGTTCACATAACATTTGATTTGCTTCTTTGATTGTTTTTGACAGCTTTTTGAAAGAATGCTTCATTACCATGCAAATGGCACTAGCCTCTTTCCAACCTAATTGTCATATAATATAAATAACACTGTATTAAAGTCTGTAAGTTGTTGAGCAAAAGTAAAGTGACAATTATATACATTCTGGCTGAAAAGCTTGTGTACATTCAACAAAGTTCAGGATTTCTCATTCTTAACAGCTACAATGACACATGCATTGCAATTCTGTGATGCAGCTGAGTCAGAAAAAAGGGAATATGCATCCTTTTCCAATTCAGAATACAAGGTGGGCGTACATTGTTCCATGCCTGCATACTCTTTTTCCTGTCAGGCTAACTAAATGTGTTAACATAAGGTGAATCTTGACTTCGGTTTGTTTGCAGAGGGTGGGCAGGAGATGAGACTAGGTCCAATTTTTGGAAAACTACACCTTCAGTTTAGGGGTTAGTACCATACAAAGCATTTTGTACTGTAATATCACAAATTGTAAAGAAGTTGAAGGCATTCCAAATACTTTCCCTTCTTCTGCAGCACATTGAGAAGGCTTCTTTTCATGTCACTCTATCCTGATTTAGGTTAGGTATGTAAAGAGAACAGATTGTCTTAAAGACAGTTCAACCCTTTCCTCACTTATTGCAGGGTGTCCTTAGAACATAACTTAAAACAAGGATGAATACACATAAACTGAATTTTGAAATCTCTGATCAGACTGACTTTGTCTTCTCTCTCTTCATCAGCAATGTGCCATAAAAGATGTGGGATTTTTTTGTCTTCCTCTTGGTTTTAAGGTTTCACTCTAGGTACATACAAAAAGTATGAGTAAGTTCTTTCCTGTTTCACCTCTTTATCAAGAAACTCTGGGTCTGAGAATGAGCTTGAAAATTACATTTTGGAGCAGAATTTGCATCACTTGTGATTCACCATGCCTTACATGTATACTGAAGTAGGAGTAAACTTTGGGGGAATTGCTCAGTGTAGATTAAACAGAAAAATACATGTGCTTTGCCTATATCAACAAAATCTTATTTTAGGTGTTCTTAGTTTTCAACAGATGGTGTGTCATGGATAATTCTTTAATCCCTGACTAGAGATTTAATCAGGAGGTAGTTAACTGAGGTGCAAACTGGATGCAATAATCTTCAATCTGTTTGCATGAGAGGAATTTAGGAAAAATTGCCCATATGATGAAGATTGTAGAAGATGTCCTCAAAATCCAGTTATAACTACAGAACTATTTGGTTCCTTTTTTACCTCTCTTTCCTTTGGTTATATTCTTAATTTTTCTTTTCTTAATTTCTTTTTACAAAATTGCCATGAAAACTCTTCCTAAAAATAAGCATGAACTTTTATTGTATTTCAGTACTGTATTTCAATTCTTACATTGTCTTTATCTTTACATATGTCATTACATAATCCTTATTAAGGAAATGTAGGTTAATTTTTTTCTTTTGCATATATTTTTCTTACTCTGTGACATCTTTTGTCTTTGCTGATTAAAATGACTTGCCTATCAGTGTGACTGAGTTTTATCCCTTTGCACACTGTGTTTGAGGCAGCTGATTAATTGTACAGTAAAGCTGGAAGCGCTGGTGTGTTAAGGCCAGTCTGCTTTTAGTACTGAAGATGGAAAGTTAACTGGAGTAGGAACTAGTATTTACCACTACTAGATTGGGAGAAAAAATTGTGACACATTACACCCACAGTTTTTTTGACATAAAACAGTTTTTAAAAGGACGAATGTTTTATGCTGCTGCAAGATGAAGATACTGATAGCTGGGATGCATTTCCAATCTTGACAGGTTAAAATTGTAATGTGACAATTTAAAGTTTATAGAACTATAAAATTACTGTTCTCATTGTCAGATTTCTTTTTTCCTCTTCTACTCACAATTAAGTTGGAAAGAATGGCTGCTGTCTCAAACAGAGATATGGCTCTTTTTTCAGATTCACAGCTATTGTATATTCTCAGTAAATAGGTAATAGTAAGTACTCAAATCAGTTTTGGGATACTTAAATAAACTTGTTGTCCTTCATGGGGGAATATGTGTTAATCAGTATTTGTGATGCCTTACATGATAATGAAAAAGAGTTTATACAACAATATGTGCATTGTAGAGAGAAGAGCTTGCAAGTCTCACAAATCGCAGATCAGAGTATTCTTCCTTTAAAAAAAAAACAAACCCTAATGCAATTTTCATAGACAAAATATCAGGACTCAGGCTCCACAGGTCATTTTTATGCAAAAGAGATTGATATTATTTAATTGAACTGAAATGAATGAATTGAATCTTTACTAAAACCAAAGCTTCTTACTGCTCACAGTAACAGGCCCCTATTCCCCTAGCCATCCCCACCACTGGATTTTTGGTTTTCTTTAAGGGATTTTGTTTTCTGCCAAGAACCAGCTCTACTACCTTCACTTGCAATAGTACATTACTATATCTAATTTGAGAACATTTGTAATAATATATCCATATACCATCAAATTTAAAAATACCAATTGTGAGCACTAAGTATATGTTAGACTGGAGCTGTACATCACTATAAAAGGCAATGATGACTAGGCTACTGGGCATTTTAATCATGTTTTTTGAAAACAATTTCTTCCGAAATGTCGTTCTCCCCCCCAGCATGTAAGATGGTGTTCAGTTTTGGTCAGAAGTTGCATGCATTTTTTCAGCATGAGTTTCCTCTTGGATACAGCTGTTTTTTGGTGTCCCCCCCTGAAATCAAATATGCATTATTTTTGTTTACAAGGAGTGAGTGCATGGTCCTTTCACTGCTTTCTGCTTGGGCTGTCTTGTTTGATAGTGAATCTGTAAATGTCAGTCATTTAATAGAGCACTTTAAATAGCATAATTGAAGCACTGATGTCTTATGCTGCTTTGCAGATAATCATGCCACTATGGTATTTGGTTTTGGTTTTAGTGAATGAGAAGTATAAATTGATTCTGCACAATGTGTGGGAATAAACATAACTTGTGCATCCCCACCCCCTCCCTACCTTTAGTGGTTGGAATCAAGCATTAAACTAGATTGTGAACAATTTTTTGGCAGAGGTATTAATAAAATATGTCTCACAAAATATAATCAAATTTGATGAGAATTTATAAAAGATTTAGATTCCCATACATTAATCTTAATACAATTTGTAAGTGTAAAGCCCCACCATGAATCCAAATGTAAGTTAGCAGCATTTGTGCTATTTCATAATACCTAGTTCTGTGCCAGACATTTAAAAAAAAACAGAGTTGAGCAACTCATCAAGATACTCTTACTTCGCTCTCTAGAGCTGATAGAAGAGAACTTAATGAACATTTTCTGCAATCAGTTTAGCAGTAGCAGTGTTGCACAGTGGTGAGGTCGGTGGGTACAATCTCATGCGTTGTAATAAAGGAGCTCTGTTACTGAGACCTTGAACAAAAGGTAGAGGTCCTTGCATATCATGAGGCCTTCAGTATGTCTTACCCAGGTTTACTTCGCTCTCTAGAGCTGATAGAAGAGAACTTAATGAACATTTTCTGCAATCAGTTTAGCAGTAGCAGTGTTGCACAGTGGTGAGGTCGGTGGGTACAATCTCATGCGTTGTAATAAAGGAGCTCTGTTACTGAGACCTTGAACAAAAGGTAGAGGTCCTTGCATATCATGAGGCCTTCAGTATGTCTTACCCAGGTTTTTTAAGGTTTATCATCATCTTGCCAAGGGGATTGTCCACAGTGGGGGGGGGTTGGGTTTTTTTTTGTGTTTTTTTAAGTCATCGTGCGAAGGGGTGTGTCCCGGGTGGGGGGGGGGGGTTGGGTTTTTTTTTGTGTTTGTTTTTTTAAGAATGTCCAGTTGGGAGTAAATGAAGTTTTATGGTTTTATTTAGATTGTGTGAATGAGAGTGTACCTCATTATAAATGTGATGCACTTTTGTGGGGAGAGGAATGCCAGTGTACAATTTAATTGTAAAAATAAGTTATTTCCATTTTGATAGAGGTTGCTTTACACAAGCATTGCCTGAGCATTGAGGTGCTGCAAGTCTAAGACCTTATCTTTCATGAAATAGGAGCATATAACAATGAAGTGTAATTTGCAGGCACAGTGTACAAACATACCTTATTGTTGTTTTGATGCATTGTTTTGAAGACAGCAAAGTTACTGTTGATGCATCTTCACTTTATGGGCTTGAGTGCCTCTGAACTAAACAGTCTGAAAGAAAAGAAGGCAGCATGGCACAACTATAATTGTCTTTGTAGTTTTATTTTTAGATTAGGAGGACATTAATCTTTTAAAAAACACAGGTTCAGGCATTCTTCAGTCGTCCCTTTCTAAGCCATAGGACAGCAATACTATACAACAGGTGTAGTGTATTGTAATAGAGAGATGTAAATGACCTTGTATGACAAAAGCTAATGTGAAGGTTATGGGAAATCCAATTAATTATACTTTTACTGAAATGGTATGTCCTTACATTTAGCATGACTGGGAGGACACAGCAGTCAGTAAAAAAGTAGTCAGTCCCTGTAATGTTAGTGGTATTCAAATTTTTACTCTGCAATTACTTTTTTAATCCCTGCAAACAGATAGTCACTGCACCAATAGTGTGTTTTGTAACACATCAGGCATTTAGAGAAATGACTGTATTTGTGGCTTGAAATTAGTTCTTTACACTGTGCCAGCTCCTTTTATTTTGGATCTTGCCATTTTGTGGCTTGTATTAAATTTAAAACAGTGTTGATATCAATTTAAATGTGTTAAGCTTTCAAAGTTGTGTCACTATTTTAGAAGCATTTTTTTAAGACTAATATTAAAAAGCCATTCTAAGATTTGCTGACGAGCTTTTTCAGGGTTCCTCTGGCAGGGTTATGGTTTTACTATTTTTTTAAAAGTCTGGCACAGCTGGAAGCTAAACACTCACTCTGGCATGGTAGAGTGGGAGAAAGACACAGATAAGAAGTGAATGGGCGTGATACTTGCCATGTGGCAGAAACTAGCTTCACCGGGAGACTGACATGATCTGGGAAAAAAAGGGGGTATCAGGAAGGTAATTTTGCATACATGCTATCATAGAACCATAGAATCATAGAATGGTTTGGGTTGGAAGGGACCTTTAGAGATCATCTAGTTCCAACCCTTCCTGCCATGGGCAGGGATGCCTTCCACTAGATCAGGTTGCTCAAAACCCTGTCCAACCTGGCCTTGAACACTTCCAGGGATGGGGCATCCACAACTTCTCTGGGCAAACCTGTCACAGTAAAAAAAATTTTTCCTTATGTCCAATCGATAATTTAGAGACAAGAACGTTGTGTCAGACTGTGTTAAAGGCCTTACAGAAGTCCAGGTAGATGACATCAGTGGTTCTTCCCTTATCCACCAACACAGTCATAGAAGGCCACCAGATTAGTCAGGTGTGATTTGCCCTTTGTGAAGCCATGTTGGCTCTCTCTAATCACCTCCCTGTCATCCATATGCCTTGACATAGCTTACAGGAGGATCTGTTCCATATTCTTACCAGGCACAGAGGTGAGGCTGACTGGTCGATAGTTCCCAGGGTCCTCCTTTTTATTTACCATTTTTAAAAATGGGTCAATCAAACTGTAACTCAGACTAAGGAATGGAACCCCTGCGTCTGGCATATGGTTTTATTCTTGGTGCTGCATGCTTCCATTTTGTAAATTGGCACTCATTGTTACCACTTACAGTGAAGGTGAATGCATATATTAATGGTGGCCTGAATTGAAGTAGGAACATGGTTCTGGATCTCCAGTAACAGCATCACAAGAACTCATAAGGCCTGGATGCAAAGTCTCAGAACCTCTGTATGAATCTAATTGTATTTGTGTTGTGCAAACATGGCTCAAAGGTAGAAGATTAAATATATGCTAGTAAGCTTACACTTGAGTGAATGGGTTCTACTTTATGTGTTTTTTCTCCAATTATGCAGTGCAAAGAGTGTAAGGAACAGGGGCCAGAACCTCTTACTGGAGTCTCCTGATCCTGCTACAGTGTCAGTGAATTTTGCTGTCCTGCTTGGTGTAATATTCTACTAGAAGAGTGGTTGATGCATATACTTGGGAAGTGAGAAAGGTGGACCTGATGCTGCACAGCCTAAGGCACGCTGGAATCCAGACTGCCTGATGCCTGGGGCAGTGCTAAACCCCTAAGCTGTTACAGAGAGGGTTGGAACTGGAGTAAATATCACATCCTTCTCCTCCTGTTTTGTGTATTGCTACACCAACAGCGGAGTCCTTGCGTTAAGTGTGCTCAGTGTGTTCCAATTCTTACTAGAATTAGACTTTCTGGGAGATTAAGCAACATCTGAATGCCTCCCTGCTGAACTGCGACAAATTTAGCACTTATGTCCCTAATAGTGACATAAATATGACCCTATGCCAAATTGCAGGGCAAACCTGGTCCAAGGGTGATGAGTCCTCACTCAGGTGCTTTGGTGGTAGGTAGTCTTCTGTTTGGAGGTGATGATGGCACTTGTGCACTTTTATACCTTCATACTGTTATTGATATAGTCCAGTTTCAAGGGAGAAACACTGCTATCTTCCACTCTGTCTCAGTTTTTTCTACAGTTAGCTTTGCACATGCAGCAGTGTATGCGATTCTATTATGCATGAACTAAAATGCTGTTCTGCCAGGTAGCCATGTCTTTGCAGCAATGTTGCACTTGCATTTGTTTTACTGTTTGTTTTCATTACTCCACAAAGTTATTGTTAACCAACAGGAGTTACATGCTGTAGCTGAGCTGTTTGTAGTGGTGGCCAGGTGTGTCTGCAGATTTTTCTGTATTAGGTGGGGGTGGTGAGATGGAACTGTGTCTCCTGTAACACAACTGCTAATTAATGCAAGACCTAACCTCTTTGCCTTACATGTCTGTGTTGTCCACTTCATGTATGAATAACTTTTCAGACTCTTTAGGCCTGCGCAGTAAAGTCCTCCAGAAAATTGAAGAACTGAGGATGAAAATGATCTCTGTTTCTGTTACTATCCCTGATGAGTTCTTATGTCCTATAACAAGGGAGCTTATGAAGGATCCTGTCATTGCAGCAGGTATGTCTTTAAGTGACGTTGACTAAAATGAATGACTTGAGGGTAAAGAAAGATAGGTGTGGGAACACACAAAAATGGGCATATCTTATCAGTTGTAGAAAGATAAACTATTCTAAATAGCTGTTGCAACAAAATAGAACTGTGGTAAATATTCAATTTGCCAAATTACATCTCTGATACGGAGAAAAATACTGTATCAAGCAATTCGCTTAGTGTCAGCTCTGCTGATGAGGCTGTATAGATTTTTTTTTTTTAAATGTTCCTTCCTTTATGTGCCTTTGCAAATATAATTACAAGCTTAATTACAGAGTTGTCTCAGTGAATGCAAAATGGAATTGTGCACACGGGGGGGGGGGGAACCCAAAAAACAAGCTCATTACTACTCTTAGCACACCATATATATGGCACTTACTTAAAAGTTTGTACAGAATGAGATTCATTTAAATTCAACAAGACCTTGGAACTGAGATATGCAAGGAACAGGTGTTACGTAGTTAAAACATTTATGAAGAACTAGTGTTTTATAGTTCTAATCTTGGGGGCAGGGAGGGGGGGCATATGATCATCAAAAGACCAGTATACTTTTCTGATGCTCTGTAAACAGTGACTAACTTCATACAGTTTTGAGGTATCAGGCCAGACTTCTGAGAATTAAAATGTTCAAAATATGAAAACGTGCTAACTGCTGGAGTGGTAAGCACTGCACTTAACAGGGCTTGAGCTTCTAAACAATAGCAGTAGGAGGACAGCCTTGCATATCCTTTTTTTTAATATAACTTTGAAATAAGGATACAGTTTTAGAGCAGGATAGTTTTGTTGAAAAGCTGAAAATTGCCACCAGTCATGATTCACACGTATATTACAAAATCAAATAGGCATTTATAAGAGAAACTGTTGACCTTTTAAATGTTCACAGTGTGTGATCAATTTATAGTATTTAATATCTAATAAATATTGGCTGTGTGCCATTCAATATTTGTGTATTACACTGCTGTCCTGACATAGGGATTACTCTGCTTTTCAGAACACAGGGTGGGCATATCTGGGAGTTCCTCACACTGCTTTATTTTTATAGAAGTTGATGAATAGTAACAGAAATGTTAGCGATTGCAGCAGGAGAAAGGTTGGTTTGTGGCAAGACAGGTGAAGGAAAGTATAGTTTTGTGTTTGGAAACATCTATATTCACTAAGTAGCTACTTCACTGCCCAGCACTACAGAACTGAAGTTCCTGTAGTATAAACACAGCTGACTTGAAGATGTGGGCAATTTTGCAGAGTCAAATTGGAAGAATTTAGATATTTCTGAGATTAGAAAGTTAACTGAAGTGAGCTGGATATTTTGTTTAGTTCAGTAAGCTAAATAAGAGTTAAGTAAGACTTTTATGCCTCTGTGCTATATAGAATTTAAGGAAAAATAAAAAGAAGGTAGAATGCCAAACTGCATATTTCTTTTACTCAAGTGACCAGCCTACATAAGATTTTTTCTATGTTAAGTAAGTGGCTCATGTTCAATAAAGGGGAAGGAAATGGAGTGTAGCCCTGTGTTAGAGGAGGGGTGGAGGACACAGGTTTGTATTTCATCAGAGATGTTCCTGGGTGTTTGTGCTCATACTTGGCTGGGAGGGCAGGGAGGCAGAGGGTGCGATTTATTCCTCTATTTCTGTTCTTTAAGTAACAGCTTGTTTCGGTACTGACTGGAAGAGCTGAAGTCCTGAAACGAGACGGGTGTCAAGGGCTAAGTGCCTGCATGCCCAACTCAGGGCTTGGTCAGCCAGCTGAGTGCCAACAGTGTTCATTGCTGAGCACTGCACAGTAGCAGTCTTTAGTTGTGTTAGTCACTGGATGTTAACGAGCTTTTACTTCATGTTATGGATCATTCAAACTGAAAAGAAGTCTTAGTTAACATGTGCATAATGTATTTTATTGCTTTGCAGTCAGAGACAGAAATATGAAACTAGCCTGAACTGTTTATATTCACATTCAGCTTTCATTGCCCCCCCTTTTTTTTTGTTTTTCACTATAAAGGATTCCTGAAGTGAAAATTATTTTTAAAAAGTTACTCAAGAACTTTAGATCCAGCTAAATAGAAATGTTTGTTTAAATTGTGATTAAAATCTAATAGTTTTATTAACCAAAGGTGTGCAGTAACTTTAACACCAATATGCCATTTATGTATTTTGGTAAAGCACAGCTTTGATTTTTGGGTTTTTTTTTCCCTCCCCTCGTTTTTTTTTGGTGGGGAGTTCTCTCCCCCCAGCACTTTTTTTTTTTTTTTTAAATTGTGATTAAAATCTAATAGTTTTAACCAAAGGTGGTGTGCAGTAACTTTAACACCATCTCCCCCCCCCCCTTTTTTTTTTTTTTTTTTTTTAAATGTGAAATTCTGGTTTTATTCCCAACTGTCTTTCATGTACAGTAATGGTTCAGTACCTTTTATCTTTACTCTCCCATTGTCCTTAACTAGCAACTACAAACATTGTGATATATTTTTTTGTAAGTAAGTGTGTGTGTGTGTGTGGGGGGGGAGGAATATTACTTGCAAATGCTTGGTGAGGCTTGACAATGTCTAGTATAGTGTCTTTAGAGTGATTTGTTTAGTTCTAAACAGAGCTAAGCAACTGTAGGTGCAGGCAACTTGATAAGCATCATCTGCTTTTCTTAAAAAAAAATTCCTTTAAAAAGAACAGAGTAAGCACTGGTGTTAGAAATGCCGATTGTCAGTTGCAATTGCCTGGCTAGTCACCTCACTGTTTCAGTGTTTCTTTCTTACTTAGACAAAGTTCATTACAAGGCTGTAAAAAGGAATCACATCTGTACTGTAAATAATTCCTTAACCACAAATAAGGACACAGGAAGATTTTATGTAATTTGGTCCTGTTTATCACTTGTGTACCTTAGTCACAAGTTCATGCACGAACATGGCTTAATCCCGTGACTTCATCAGAGACAATCCCTTGGATGGGAAAGGGCTAGTTTTGCAAATGTCTATTGCTGGCATGCCTCTGCTGCTAACAGATGTGTGAGGCAAAATTCCAAGCCAACCGAAATAACTACAGCAGCAAAACATCTGTGTACAACTGGAGCCTTTTCTAAAGAGAGCTAAACTTTGTGTCTCCTGTGTTGTACCCACCCCATGCTTACTGCCATACCTGGCTCTTTGAGGGGAAGGCCTCAGACACAGCTGCAAGAACTTTTCAAACAATATGCTGCTTTAACATTGTCAGTGAACTGATGCAGCTGTAACTGACTGATAAACATGCAGTACTTTCTAAAATAGCTTGTACTAGTTAGTTTTTAAATTACACTGTACTTGACAAAGTTGAACCAAATTTTAATCTTGATACTGCTGTATAAAGTTTTAGTTAAATATATTACAGTATGTAATTTGTAACAAGTATGTTTATGGTAAAGCTTTCACAGACCATGTAATTTTTCTGGATCTCAATTTTCCTGTTTGGAAATACTGATTCCCTTACATCCCTTTTAAATTTCAGTAGCTAATATCTTTACAGTGTAACAGTGCCCAAGCATCTGTAATAAA
Source organism: Aptenodytes forsteri (assembly GCF_000699145.1). Lineage (NCBI taxonomy): Eukaryota > Metazoa > Chordata > Aves > Sphenisciformes > Spheniscidae > Aptenodytes > Aptenodytes forsteri. Next base: position 2,893,226 of record NW_008794603.1, on the reverse strand, counting down.
AGCTTTTGATAATCGTTTCTTTGCAGATGGCTATTCCTATGAAAAGGAGGCAATGGAAAACTGGATCAGAAATAAAAGACAATCTAGTCCCATGACAAATCTTCCTCTCCACTCTCTTATGCTTACACCAAATAGGACACTAAAAATGGCTATCAGTCGCTGGCTAGAGATTCAGCAGAAATACAGTTAAACCACTTAGTTTTGAAGTTGTTTATTAAAATTAACTGAAATGAAATTGTATGTAGCTAAAGGAAATAATTGTATCGGAAACAATTAGAAAGAAAAAATTGTGTTTCTGTTCTAATCTGTGGCTGTCATTTAAATGTTTGTTAGAAAGAAAATCTTCACTGTTGGAAGCTCTCAGAAAATTACTGAAAAACTTTTAAGCTTTGGCAATTTTACTTTGCGGTATTTCTGTTTAAGAAATGAAGTATTCAGATTCACAGTTTTTCAAATAAAGTTTTCTTAAAATTTTCACTACATTTATGAGTTTTGAGTCTTGATTTTGCCAAGTTAGTCTTTCAGAAGATAAGAAATAGCAAAGTATATAATCCGTATTTCTTTCTCTAATTTAAAAAAAAAAAGTGTCTTTCCCTGTTTCCTATTACTGGAGATGTAGTTGGAAAAGTTGGGAGAGTTTCTCCTGTAACCATCACTGACTGCATCTCATCCCACAGGTATATTAATAATCTTTATTTTGTATGGAAAAAATACAGTAGCTGTGCAAAAATAGAACTACAGGACAAGACTAATATAGGACTTGTACAAAATACCAAAGAAACGGTAAACAATAAATAAGCTAAAGCATAATGATGCAAACTCAAAAAGCATTTGTAAAAATGGGTACGGATGCTTACAATGTACATAAAACACTGTATATAAACAAGACATGAAAAGTGACTATGTAAAGTTGACCACTCCAACCTCATTGCACTCATATGAACATCACTAAATCTACTTATTTTCAGAACATTCTTGCCAATATAAAACCTTATTTCCTCTGAAAAACTTCACAACTTCATCCTGTCATGCAACTGCACATACACTTTTCCTCAAACTTTCATCTTCACTCCATCCATTTCTTGGGTTTCCCATAAAAACACTTACTAAACATTTCATTGCTGTACCTTTTTCACGAATAAACAATAAATCATTTTGCTTTCAGATAGCACCCAAAGGTGATTAGATAAACTATATAAAGTGCGATTATTGTTAATATGCCATAATATTGTGTTCTTCAGTGCAGTAACCAATATGGTCAAAGCCTTTCAATACACATGCAAATGTCACTGTTTATTCTACTTGATTTCTTCTAGTTACTAAAAATAGTTATATTTACATGTCAAAACATGGCTGCTTATAGTTTACTCATACACAAATTATTTATGCTTCCTAAATGTACATCATGCAACCCAGATTAGATCCCACTAGAAAAGTGATAAAATACTTTGATTTAAAAAAAAACCCCATACATATACAGATCTGAGTATTATCCAGCAGGTATCTTTCTTAACACTGTTTTGAGAAGTAAGTTCTTAAGCATTATAGAGGCATGATCATTATGTAAGTAAGTAAGTAAGTGATGAGATGTAATATAACCAAAAGCCAAGATTAAAGCCCTATGTAAAAGGAAAGTCTTATTTAATCATAAAAGGTAATGGGAGGGATTTCTCTGCGTGAGGTCCTAGTTCGGTGGATTGATGATTGTAATTGACTCTTTCTACACAAATTTGCTATTCCAGTTACTGTAACTGTCCTGTGATGGTAGGAACAGTTTAAAGTGGTTGTATCCCATGAAGTACTGGCCAACATGGACAGCTTACTCAAACTTGCAAGTGACCAGCCAATCAGTATTTTGTATAGAAGTAATACCCTATGATGTTACGAGCTAAGTTTTACAACCCTGTAAATATACAAAATAATATTTATACATTTGATTCAATGAATGATCGCTTTGGTTTTGTAGATGTGACATGACTTAGATGGCCTTCCTTACTGATGTGAGACTGCTGTTTTGATACAGCATCTGGGTATAAACGCAAAGCTTGTTTAGGTGCTCTGGTGTCTTGACACTGGGCAGGTATTTGGCACTTCAGCTCCTCCCGTTCTTTAGCTTGCGTACCATTCTGGTTGCTATCTCCTGGGGCAGCACCAGTAGAGGAAATTTTAGTTTGGTAGTGTTTGACTGAGAACTGCTCAAAACTTGAGGACTGAATGCCCCCAGAAGCAACATTTGATAATCCATCCGATGCCTGAGAGTGCCAAGTGCGACTGGATTGAGTATTTTGCTGCTGAAACCTTGCAGTCTTATCCATGATTCCCATAAATGGGGTATTGCGAGGTCTGTGTTCAGCAACAGTACCCTGAACTGGATTAACGTTATTCTCCTTGAGTCGAACATCTGGGCCTAGCCCCTTAATACTATCTGAAAAACTACTGGCTGAAGTTAAGCTGCTGGTTGAGCTGGCAAGAATCATACTACTGGATGGAGAACTAGAAGAGACACCAGTGGTTACAGGACTTTGCTGCCTTGCTTCACTGAAATTCATTTGAGTAGGGGCTGTTAACCTGTCAGTGGTTTTAGACTTACTTGCAAAAGAATGAGAAGAGAGATTCTCACTATGCTGTGGATGGGAACACTGGCTGGACATAATCTTCTCATTGTGCAGTTCAGAACTAGGACCTGGGGAAACACTTCCAGATGATAACGTGCTTGTCCCATCCAAATGCTGAATTTTAGAGTGCCGGACTGGCAAGGGACTTTGGGGAAGATGCTGAAAAGATGATTGTGTCTTTGTATTACATTGACTGCTTCCCATTTTTGATCCAGGCTGGATGGAGCTCAGGTGCTGATTAGTTTTTACAATCTGTGCCTGCTTTGTTGGCTGCACGATCAAGCCTGGCTCTCTCAGATATTTATTGCCTGTTCTGCTTTGAGGGGACACAGATCTAGCTTTCTGCTGAACATTTTCTTGAAGGGTCCTGCTGTATGATGAAGCAGCTAAGGAACGTTGCAGCCTTTGTGGAGAGGAAACAGATTCATCAGAGCAAGGCAGTTCTTCCTCCCTGTCTTGAAGATTAAAATTACCATTCACACCTTGTATAATGCCCTCCTCCTCATTATCAGAGTTGTTAATTTGCTGTAGTAGCTGTGGAGACTGATGCTTCTGCTGCTGTGTTCTCTGGAACTGTTTGCATTCCTCTTCTACTCGAGCCAGGAGACGTTTTATCTCTTGATTGCTAGGACACAGCTGTGTGGCTTCACGTAAGTCAGCAAGAGCAGCAAGCAGTTTTCTGTTTGGGGGGGAGGGGAAAAAGTAAACTTACTAAAAACCTGGGGCTAATCTGAGTCTCAGCATTGCCTACTACTAATCCACCCCCACCACTTTCAAAGAAATACTCTGATTTGTCATCTCCTGCTGCAGGTGGTGACAATATAAGAATTGGATGTTCTCCAAACCAGGAAATTCTTTCCTATGGTGAAAGCACAGACCCAGCCCTAAACCCTTCCCCTTGTATCATAACAGCTTTTTCAGGAAGGCAGCAGAAGTCTGCTGATAACACTAGGAACTGAAGCTTTTGTCTCATAAGCCCTTTACTGTTATCTTCAGAGTAGGTAACTTGCTGAACTCTGCTTCATGACCATTTGTTCTGCTTAGAAAAGACACAATGAATCAAAAAGGCACCTCTCCCTATACTTCAACTATACCACTATAGTTTGGTATTTTTCCAGCTTAAAGAGATGGTTCCTTCTCTCTCCCCTTGTTTTTATCTTGAACTGCTCATGATTCAACATATCCTGTCCTATAAAGGCACCCAGTTATTCTTGGTAATAAATAATGCAGCGCTGGAGTTCGGTGGCACACTGCTGACGACATTCTGCTGAGCCACATGGAGTAGCACTCCCATTCACTCTTACACTTAAAATAATCCCCCTTCATATCACTTTGTTACTTTCTGGACTGCCTAATAATTACCTAAATGAGTACTCAATATTGCTTTTTGGGTTTGGTTGGCTTTAACTGATACAGACACCTAACACAGACGGAAAGTGCACAAGGAAAGTAACTTTTTCTTTGCAAGTTCCAAATACAACTAGTGGAAAAGAAAAACAGTTATTGAAAGTGTTAGGAAGTTAAAAAAAAAAAAAATCGGTGCAGACAGATGCACAGAATCAAACAGTACCTGCTGTTCCTCTTGGCTCTTGCTCTAGCATAATAGGCTTCATAAGACTTCGGTTTCAGATCCAATGCTTTGGTAGCAAACTCTTCAGCCATACCAAAGTCCTAATAATTTAAACAAATGTACTCATTATACATTGACAATAAAAGAAAGCTGCATGCTCCTTATTCATGGTACTGCTTCAAAAGTGCAGGTAGCTTATGCAGTATAGAAAGTCACCTTTATCAGTTAGCAAGAGCAGGTATTTTCTGAAAGACTGAGAACAGACCTCATCTTGCTAACCTTGTCTCTCATGTCTAAGGGAAACTGACTCCAACATAGCTAAAAAGCAATGTTAATATAGGTAAGATATGGTTATTTTCAATCCAAAGATGTTAAAATGCTAGAAGAGACTGCATGCTTAGCAGGATACATGACCACCTCAGATAGCAAGGCTTTAGAATGTGTTTTGAAAAAAGGCCAGTTAAAGACCTAGGAATTTAGAGAAAAACAAGAAAAATCAGGAAAGGGGTTGGACTAGTCCAGAGCTTTCTTTGACAAGGTATGTGAAATTTTTAGAGAAGAATTATACTAGATGTAATGTATTTGGTCTTCATTTAACAAGAACACAGAATAAGAGTTTAGTAAATTGTTGGTTAAACCAAAGACTGGAATTAACAAAGCAGGATTTAAATGGGGGCAAGGACAGCTATGGGGAAGACGAAGGCAGGAGCAAGTCTAATTTATATAACAGCCATGCACATGCACAGCACAGGGTGTCCATGATACTGAATTCTATTGAGCATGATGATACAGGAGGTTGGAAAGTATTAACACCCCAAAAAACGTCCTGAGATATCACGCAAGAGCAGAGCAATGATGTGATGAACTTGAGCTTTAGATGTAAGGTGATGCACTTCAGGATTAGCAAAATGTAAATGAGAGTTTATCAGTGGGATATGATAAGAAACACACACACATGCACTAGTTGGTCACAGAGCCACTTTCTGCTGTTAGTTTGATGCAACTGAAAAAGCCAATCTCATCTAGGAAGGCATCAGGAGAGGTAGTTCTAGCACAGAAAGGAAACGATTAGTACTGTTGTGCAAAGCAGCAGCAGAACTGCCTATGTAAAGTCCTGGACACCTATGTTTAGAAATTCTTCAAAAGGGAGCAGATGCCAAAAACAACTTGGATGCCTAGGGAATTAAGAAGTTACCGTCTGAAAAGAAGGAACAGTGTAAGGTATATTCAGAAAATCAGAAGTTTTTGCTCTGATGGTCATTCAGGTTCTTAGCAGCCATCTGATGCGCTGGTGAAGGTACAAAGAAACAACCAGCACATACTATACAGCCATAGTAGTAGGTTATGCTGTATGATAACAAAGGGTAGTGGTGGTGGCGGCGGCATTTTCCACTTAGTCTTTTAAAAGTACCAAAACCATCCAGCAGTTCATCATTCCAAAATAACTCTATTACATAAGAACAGCTGTAATAGATCCCCCACTGCAACATGCCCTCATCTTATGAGCTGTCCCCATTTGTTGGCACAACAAAGCCCAGTATCAGTATACAATGAAAAGGATTCTAAAATAGCAAAAATAAACATCCAAGTACAAACTCAGTAATGCAGCAGAATAGAAGTCTAAGATTCCCAATGCCAGAGAGGCAACAGATTAACAGCACGAGCTTACATTTGTTTTTCGGCGACATCGTGATAAATTTAGGTATAATGAAACTCTCAGCTCATTGAATGCTTTCATTTCTTCTCCAAATCCTTCCCTTGGAAACTTCCTCAAGGCATACTGATAGCGCTGTGCTGCTTCCTTCATCTTACCTTTCTACAAATTTAGGGAACAAGAGGCTTTTCACAAACTCTTAATATTGCAATACTGTTGCAAAAAAGCACATTTATATTTGACACCTACCAACAGGTGCTCTTCAAATAGAAAACACAGAGCCAGTTTTTTTTAAAAAATAAATATATACAGTATGAATTACACACAGACACAATGAGAGAACTTGCGTGTTAACTAGAGTTTGTGTTTGTTTCTAAACTCATACCTTTAACGGTATTTCACCAGGATATTTGCATTAATACATACTACTTGTACCAGAGAAATTCACGTATGTACAATTCTTCATGTATGATACAATTCATTATTTCTCTATTTTTTTTAAACAGAGCAGTCAAATATCTGATGATGCAGCATTCAAACATGCAGTCCAGCTACTGCCAGATTCACATAGGTGTCTCAGCCATGATTAGCTGGGTGACTGAGTGTATGGATTTGAAGTAGTAAAAGGTCACTCTCCTACTGCTTAACAGAGGTTGAATAAGAGAGCTAACCTGTCCTTCAGGACTACCTGAAAGATCCACCCTTGCATTGGAAATATTCAGACTCTCCAAGAGACGCTTGGAGAACATCTCCATAATGAACTGAAGATTTGAGACAGTTTTGCTAAAGACATTGAAATCCTCCTAGTATGAGAAGAAAAGCAAATCTTTTATTTGACAGATGAAGAAATTTTTCTCTTTATGGATACTACAAGTTAATTTCTTTTCATAAACATTGGGTGTTTTTTATTATTTAATTCATCTTAACACTCAAAGTAGGTCAAAATTTACTGTTGAAACTGGCAAGGAAAGTATTTAAGGTTTATCTTATTTTATTTGGCTGGGGAGCTGAAAAGTAGTTATTGCATACTGTGAGCACACTCAAATACGTGTTACTCTGCAAAATAATGATCCATTTAAAACACTTTGGCAAATAAATAAATCAAAGTATATTGGAAAAAGTTTAACAAGCTAAATGACATACCACAGCTCTAGCAAGTCATTCAAATTACTATAATAAAAGTAAGCACTCTGAAAATAGATATCAGCAGGGAATTCAACCTCTCGTAACAAATTGTAAAATATATTAGTACCAAGTCCTGCTGTGTTACTCTGTGGTCTCAGAGTCTAGGCAGTGTTCAACCTCTGGAGCAACCTGAGGAGAAACTGAAGAAAATGAATTGGTGCCAGCGATGCGGTGGCACCTTCTCCCTGAACAACCAATGAGTCGCATTCAACACACCACTAGAGAAGTGTGACATAGGAGAGGATTCCCAGGGATGACAGAACTGCCTTTGTAGCATAAAATCTGTTATCCTTTAGGTTGAAAGATGTCCCATGCTTAAAGGTACCTGCTTGGATATAAAGCTCTAAACCCACTTCAGGATCAATAAACTTGATAAATCATCCAGATGTATTCGTAAGACTCCTGTACAGAATTTGGGAGAATCTAAGCAGGTCCACCCTCATTCATGACGGCAAAGTCTCAAGGGTCTCTCTTCTGTACTATGCAAAGCCATTTGATACAGAACAAAGATCAGAGATAAGGTGGCAGATATTTGAGGGGCCTTATAAAAAAAACCCTACAAATTAAAAGTCTTGCAGCTAGAACAGACTTCGAATGATGCTTCTATAAGCCGTTCAGCACTGTGTTGCACTAGTGAAATAACACAGGAGTATCACACAGTTTACAAAAATAAGTCCAGTCTCTCTTCTGAGCAACATATCACCACCAGTAAAAAGAATGTATCAAAAGAGCTGTCACTTTCCTCATTATATATTTAAATAGCACACAAAAGAACATTATCCTGAAGGAAAGGCTATGCCTAACTGTCAAACAAGCACCTTACAGTTGCTCTTAAGAAGTAACTGACTGCTACAAATGTTCACAGAGAGACTTGCTCAACAGAAAGAAAACGTACTTAATATTTATTTATTTTACATGGGAGTTTTCAATGATTCTTTCCCAGGGTTCTCAGGATTTCTCGGTCTCATTCCCAACATGAGAGGATATACAAGTACACATCATCTTTGAACAGAAAAGGAGGTATAAAGAACTTAATCTACCTTCAGACAGAAGTCCAATTATGATGTTCTGCTATCAGAAAAAATAAAAATCTACCTACTTTGTACAGTATATTTCCTTCTTCCATCAGTTTCTGCAGCAGAATAAGGAGAATATCGGGTTTTGAGGTGGCCATTGCCCATGCTGCATTTCCTGCAAGTTAAATTTTAAGGATCTCTGACAAAAGGGAAGAAAGTGTGTTTCTGATATCTAGTCGCACTAGAAAGCCTAATCGTACTTCAGTAGATATTCCACCTGCATGGAACTATTATTATTATCATTATTAGTGTGTGCACATATATTTAAAATATGTATATATCCATACCTGCCCCCTGCCGCCCCACACAGATAGCAGCCAGATATTAAATGATCTGATTCATTTTACCCCTGGTCTAAAGCCAGTATAGGACAGTATGAAAGTCATGGTAAAATTCAGGCCTAAGTAAGGATCTGTATTTGATCATACTTAGTACCCAAATAATAATAAATGATGATTTAAAGGTACTACAGATTCAATAATTATCACACAGCTGCACCATCTACTTGCCTACTGATAATACATGATTTGGACGTATATTTTTTGCCCACCGTTTGCAAAAATTTATGATTCTATAATTTATTGAAAGAATGTTATTTAAATGTAAAACTTCTTAATCTAAGTCATTCATAGTGTCAGAATTAAGTATCACTAATAGCGTAATCATAATTTTCTTGTTTAAGTGTATCATGAAAGAGTAACCACGTAAAGACTGACTCCTCCAGACCTCCTCATCAACATATATGAAAGAAAAGAATAGAATAAAATTACTTGCATTTCCTCACTTCTGAAGCGAGTCTTGAGTGTCTGCCTTTAAAATAAAGATTGATTTCTCTTAAGTGGGCATCTGCAAACCATACAACCTGCAAAAATCTAGTGTGTATTTCAAGATTTATTTTTTTAAATCTACTTTACAGAAATGACAGTAATTCTAGTAGAGCAGATATTCAGTTGTTTCTCTTGAGTATAGGATAGTTTTACTAACCTAGCTTAGCTCCTTTTCTCAGTAGCATAACCACTACTGACGTATTACGACATCCAATAGCTCTGTCCAGTGGCCGCATGCCACTGTGGTCAACGTGCTCAATCATTGCTCCTTTCTCTACCAAATACTGCACCTGTGAAGAGAAACAAGACAAGCCTTGTAACATTATTTTTGGTAGGAGCGGCAGACCAGTGAAATATTTAAACTACCACCTAATCTTCCTTGAAGTATACCAAGTATACACTCCAGAGTATGCTAAAGCCATTTTAAATCCATTGAACTGAATCTACTGAAAAAACACAGCATGGGAATACTATCAAACTGCACCGAAGAGCTGCAGTTAAGGAATTAAAAAAAAAACAAAACCAAAAACCACCACCCCCAAATTCCTGGAAGTACCTGTGTCAGAAAAACACTAAGACCAACACATTATGCTTGTTCCCTCCTTTGTTCATGTTCTGCATGCCAATATGCAGACACAGCAACTCAAGCATAAGGGCAGTAAGCTCAGATGAAAACAGAGTAGCAGCGTAGGCCCTGTAGTTTCAGCTTCAAGTACACCGCAACACTACAATGACAAGCATGAAGTGCAGTACCAGAATATGCTCCTAGTATAGGACACAACGCTATAATAATGCAATACGATAAACACAAAATACACAGACTACTATCGTGTAATGCGAGATACTTAAAACATTCTAGTTAACAGTGTAAATACAAGTTATGGTGCTGAGGTACCACTTCTTGCTCTATATGAAGAAACACACATTTGTAATTTTATTAATTTCTTAACCATTCATTACAACAGTCTAATGTTGCAGTTGGACATAAATGCAGCAAATGTAAAATGCAGAAAGGGCAAATAAGAAAGTTTAAGAAAGCAAAATAAGTATGCCGGACACCATCAGCTTCCACCAAGCATTCACCAAGCATCCAGAGCAACAGAGTAATTGTCCATCAGCAATACTAATTAAAAGCGCAATATATAGGAAACAACAGCGATGGCAGGTTTGATGTAAGCAATAGTTCTTTCATGTAATCATTGCTTGCCCAAATGCGACTGGCAGTAATCTAGTATGGAAAGAGGTATTAACAATCCTTCCCATTGACAGGCCTCCAAGACCCAAAGCTGCTGGCCTGCTGAGTGATCTCTTAATTAGTATTATTCCACCTTTGCCTGTTGCCCTAGCAGAAAGATCAGGTTGTTCAGCCATATGAACCGCTGATGTGGCCAGTCTATCAGGTAAACTAGCAGTCTGTACTACTCCAATGCAATAAACTACAGTAAAAGTATGTACAGGAGACTGGATATCCGTCATTCTCAAGCAGGAAATAAATCCCTCTTCAGGTACCCAGTGTTACCTAGAAACACTTGCAGCGGCAGGAATAGCTCCATGATGTGACTTCTGAAACCTAAAGCCAGTACAGAATCTAAGAGCTTATTTACAATTTCAAGTTAATTCTGACTAAGGGTGAATGGGACTTAAAGTGCTATATAGAAAGTTATACTGTATGGCAGCATTTTTATTCAAGAACTGCTGTTTTGAAACAGGACGTTGTACATGCAAACTCTATAAATAAAGATGCTAGCAAGTTTGAGGCTGTATTTGCTATTCTTTCTAGTTCCCTGGTGAACTCTTGGATCTGTTTATAGTGCATGCGGACTTGAGCATGCCCTTCCATGCAGTTTGTGGAAATTGCATTCCTATCTGGTCAGGCTTCTGAATTGTGCTTAATTACTGAGTTTTGAAGCATGAGAACAAAAATATACAATCACTTCAAAAATCTGTGATTTTAAAGATACAGAGGATTCTAAATCACAGACTTGAAACTTACTGTATACTTTTGATCTCAGTTACAGGCATGGTCCATTTCAGATTCAGAAAAACTTCACCTAAAATGCCTTAAATTCTTGGATTGTAACATTTATTACAGAGGAAGAAGGTAGTATGTGAGAAAGGTACAGGACTGAAAAAGGAACTTCAGTTGTTGTCCTATTTCTGAAATGGCCTGTGGAACCAACTGAGAAAAACTGAATTTACACCTCAAGCCTTGTATTTCCACCTCAAGCCTTGTATTTCCACATGACGACTGGATAGTAACACTGAGATGTGCTCAGTGCCATCTTCACAAAATGAAAAGCGTAAGGATTTCTAACAGTTCTCTCCCTGTCATGCAAAACATGTAAAAGACAAGTAATGCTGCCTTATGATGGAGAAGCAAAATCTTTCTGCATTTCATCTATTCTGGCAATATTATTCTTCCTACATCTTTCACTTGGGGTCTCTGTTCCCCTAAGATACCCAACTGACTGGGACCCTGTCAGGTAACCTCAATGGGTTTGCAGAGGCTGAAAAAAGATATTTTCCTTTCATGTCCCACAGACCTTTATTTTTTTAAATTCCCATTCATCCAACACAGAAATTTTAAATGCTACTTTTTATTGAGATTTAAAACACTCACGATGAAGTACAATAGCATGCCGTAAAACATAATGGCATAACGCTAGACTTTATCACAACTATGTCGGTACTAAAACCTTATCTAGAAAATGCTTTTCTGAGTAAACACTTGCACTGCAGTCAAGATGCTAGCAGTGTAAGCATCTTGGCTACTACCTCAAATTTCCTTTCTATTTCGGTTGGCAATATTTTTCCTAAGCCTTGTTTTGTATTATGAAAACTCAATACATGCTTAGTTCTACTTACAATATCAGCATCTCCATAAAAAGCTGCCAGGTCTAGGGGTGTTCGTCCATTTTTGTCTGTCTGATCAGTTGTTGCGCCTTTCTCAACTAAATACTGAACCACTTCCCTGTGGCCTTTTAGACATGCCCAGCTCAAAGCTGTCAGTCCTTCTTTGTCCAGAGATGAAATAGTTGCACCTGTAAAATGAAAATTAACTTTGTTATGAAGATGTCCTGTTTAATAGGCAAAATTACCTAACTCACACTGATGCAGTCTCTGGAACAGCTGTGCAGCCTTGAACCACTATTTATTTTCTACCTTCAGAAAGCAGAAATTCCACAGTGCTCAAATGTCCTTCACAAGAAGCCACCATAAGTGGAGTTCGGCCTTGCTTGTCACTTAAATTCACATCAGACCCATGCTCCACTAGAAGTTTAGCAATCTGAAATAGAAAATAGCAATTTAAAAATACATTGGCAGATTTAAATTTTAGCCATAATAGCAGGAACTTTTAAAGAAGAGGACTAAAGTTTTATAGCAGTCATTGAGAAATCCTGTGCAACTCAAGTCTTAACTGTTTGCAATTCAGGGCCTCCTCCTGACAGGAGTGGCCAGCGTGAGGAAGGCTCCTGACTCTAAGGTTCTCTCTCCATCACTACAGAAGCAGTACAGAGGATCTGAAATTGCCTCTGTTCTTGGTCTAGGAAATAAAATATTTTAACCCCTACGTATTATTTTTCAGGTATACTGTAACTAAGGTTATCATGCAGCTGATGTACTTTCGAATCCTTTGTATTACTTTAAATAACTTAAAGTGAGCTTCTGAACACATCCCCTTGAAGTCGATGCAAATGTGTATTAGAAAATTTACACTAATTTATTACAGGACTAGAGATGGGAAGAATCAAGGACCGCTTCCCAAAGGAATCCATTTAAGTTGCGAAGATGTGTCAGACCTGCCAGTGCCCCTGCCGTACTGCACAGAAAAGTGGAGGAATCCCCCTCCTATTAGCTCTCGTCACAACTGCTCCGTGTTCAAGTAGTAATTCGCAGACTTCCAGTTTTCCTCTTCCTGCAGCAGCTGTAAGGGCTAAAGAAAGCATTTTCATCAACATCATCTCTTAGCTGTTTTACCACATCCACATTATGTGAGTGTAACTGAATCCCCAATTTTTTCAACTCAGCTGCTCCATAAGATTTTCCTTACTATTTTCAGACTCAAATGAATTAGTCAGAATCAGTTTAAGTCAATAAGCCACAGACATTCTCTGGTAAACAAAAAGATGAGTCTCAAAGATAACAACTGTATCATGTGCATAGGTTTTAGGTTAAAAGGAATCTTTATGAAAATTTTGGATAAACCCACCAGCCTGAGGCAGTTCTAGTTCCTTTTTCATTAATCATTTTTTTCATGACAAGAAAGCTTCATCTCTTTTCATCGGGCCCTTGCCAAAGGTGAAGATGACAACAGTTCTGGGATTCAACAAAGGGACTGTAACTCAAGTTTCAGGAAGTACTTTTTACTTGAAGCCTAGCAGTGATGTATTACCAAACCATATTTAGATCTCTGCAGAAAGTCTGTGTCTTGGACAATTTAGCTTCATTCTGCACTAGTTAAAATTGTTTTCCCTGTTTTTCATGGTGAAAAACACAGTAGGTTATCAATCAATAGTTCTAATTCCTGTGTGTTAACTCTTGCTCTAGACTTCAAGGGATTACCGTACATTTTCCAGTACACAAGAGACATCAACACTCTAATTCACCTTAAAAACCTTTTTTGAACTGAACAGTGTATCTTGTCAAGAGCAAGTGCTCTTGACTCTATCTAAAACACAGTAACCTTGCAACTTTTAAACAGATAGATACTACTGTCAGAAGACACCTTTTCAGCTCTGGCTGAAAACATCAGAATATCACAATTGCACACACACCTACACACACTGGCGATGGAGCAGTCCAACACAATATAGTAGCAAATGTGTCCAGATAGCACAATAATAAAACCACTGATATGATCTTTATTTTAGACATTCATAAGGTACAAAAATTACTGCACATCGATGTTCACAATATACGGCTTATGAGAAAGCAGGTAATTTCCACACATTTGGCACTAACGTTTTGTGACTCTACTCAGTACCATAACGCTGAAGCGTTGCTGTAAGGCTATACATTTAAACAACTTGCCACCTTCTCCTATAGCTTATTATACTCCTTGCTTTTCACTGTGACACTCATTGAAGCTTGAAAATAAAATATTTTCCCCATCATGATTTTTTCCCCTCTTCCATTTGGCTTGCATCAACTTATTGTGTGTTTTAAATGGAGCTTGAAATTAAAATTTTTTTTTTGTTGTTTGTGTTGAAGCATCATCAGTAATGTTAACACTGTTTAGAAAATAAATTCATGTGCTAACTTCTGCAAGAATCAGCAAAGGACTCGCCCCTCCATTTTCTAAATCCTAATACCATATATTTTCCAATAAGAAGTGGGTCAAACTGTGAATTTCTTATTATTCATTTTTTAGCATTTTCAAACACGATAAAGTAGAATTTTTAAAAATTCCAATGGATGCTGAAAATAAATGAAATTACAAACACTGCAGGAAGTAGTAAATTCATTATTTTTTTTTAACAACAACATCTAACCCATTCACTCCACTCACTTCACTATGTTAGTTACATCAACTGTTTAGATCTGAACAACTGGAAAGTAACTGTTACAGATAACAACATTAAAGGCAAAAAACCCCTATCTTGTTCAAAAAGACTTCACATTTTTTATTCTGTCAGTACCAGCATTTTAGCTCATGGTGTGACTAACATTACAGCAACAATATAACTTCCTATACCTTATCCAGGTATAAGATGACTAAACAATTCCTACAGTCAGCTTACACAACATCAGGACTAAACCCTGCCCAGGAATTCCAACTGTTCTACTCAAAAGGATCACCTTTGATACGCCTAATGGTACTACACAAAAGTCGAGAGCAGCCAAAATGATGCTATTTTCTATCACTTTTACTAGACAGTAAGTAATGCTCCAAATTAGCTAATCTGTATAGAACATATGAGGCTGGAAAAACGTCTCAGAAGTGTCTTTAACCTAAGATCATCTTTTCCAACTAAGACATAGCAATGTGGACTTTGAAAAGGGTAAACTAAGGAAATTTAGAAAACAGAATCCCACCCCTACATCCTCTCATTTCATGTGTTACGTGACTTTTTTATCTGCTCCACTTTAATTTGCTATTTAACTTGCCTTGAACCTGTACTTCATACAGACATGGCCTTCAGCTAAATTAATGTGATAAAATAATGGGAATGGCAATGATGATCTTTAGCTGTCTTTCACTCTGAAAGACTCATAATATAAAATGCCATTGAAACAGCCTCCACAATGAGCAGAACCAACTTAGGATTCAAGTAGATAACAGCAGTACAAATACATGAACAGAAACAAGCTGTTCCTGAACATGTTACTATATGAAAAGGAACGATCTTTAAGGTTGTTCTATGCTGTTTCAAGGTGCGAAAGATTTTCCCTTTTTAAAACAGGCACTCACAAAACGCACTGCTCCTCACTCCATCTGCCTCATACTTCTAAGTGTGATCACTATCCAGTTCCGTATCATGATCCCATTTACAAAATAGACAGCAAAGAACCATGCAGTACAATACAAATATAAGTTCACTCACACATGCAAAACTGTGAAGATTCCAGCAGCATACAAATTAGCATTCTTTCCACATAAATTTTTTTACAGTCAATAACTGAAGAGCAATATTTCATGTAATGCTAATTCTGTGGCTATCTTGACTCACTCTACATGTTTTTCTTGTCCCAAACTTACTACTCTGTATCTCAGAGAGCACAAAAGTGCCACAGGGAACTGCTTGTAGTTCTCTGGACTGGGACCTTCACCTCCATCACAAGTTAGGACTGCATAAGGAAGCACTTACTTAATGAGTAAAGATTCCCGATACATTAAGCAAGAATTTCGATACAAAATGTTGACAAGAAAATATTAAAGGAAAATTAATTTAGAAACAGATGTATGTTTTTTGGAATTCATTGGATTTGCAACAGGAGTTTTGTATATGCACAGGAATAAAGAACATTTGCTTCTCCAGTATGTGAAGAGACTACTGACAATCATTGAAAGAGACTGTTTTCCCACCTGCTTGTGCAATCTCAGCTGTTTAAATGAAATTGAAATGCTACTCATATGGTAAAACAGGAAAAACTTTCAGCTGCAGGCTGCACAGTTTACAGTCTGTCTTTAAAAAAAAATCTGGCACTTCTCATACATACACAGGCATGTCTCTTCATCCACTGCCTAATTAGATCAAGTGAGGTAATTGCCTAGCACTTCTTGCAAACAAATGAGATTTAAAAAAAAAGTTCTCAAACAGATAATCCAATGAAATTCTACACTGAAGCTTGAAGCACTGTATTTCCAAAGACAATTTTCAATTTAATTAGAAAGTCAGTAATTTACAGTACTTTTACTATAAAATAACTTTTCCATACATGAGATTAGTAGATTTAATAAGTTAAAAACTCTATACTTATGCTTATATACTGCATTTTATTATTAAAACTGGTATTTTCCCATGAATTTTATCACAGAAAATTAAATTTAAAAAAAATCAAAATTGAAAACTCTTACTTCTTAAATGAGCTACTTTAATTAGGGAAAATATGAGAAAGGAAATACCTGTTTCTCCCCACAAGGCATCAGTGTCATTGATGTCTATTTCATGTTCCTTTTCAATTGTCAAGATGTAACTAACCACCTGTCAAAAACAGTTAGCAGAGATGTAGTGAGTCACAAAAACCATCAGTTGTCACTTGCAAGATATAGCAACAGGTAAAAGATTTAAAACAAGTGAGAGTGCTTCTCTCTTAATGCATATGAATCAAAGAAAATTAGTATTGTTCATAATCCATCAAAGCAAATTCAGTATGATTTTTAGTATGACTTGAAGACCATTGAACGTTATTGAAAGCAGTTTAAAAAAAAGCCCAGTGCCCTTCTGTTAATTGGTTCAGGGTGTTTTTACACGATTATTATTTTAATGAGCTCCTGTGTGACCTACATATACCAGAATAATCAAGACAAACAATGCCAAAAATAAAAATAAAGCATCCCAGTTCAGCGAGGAAATTCCATATTGTCTGAAATGAAGGGGGGAAAAAAGAGAATATTTGCATACATATTGTAAAATAGGGATTCCTGTGTTTTTACTTTTACATTGTTTATATCTTAGCTGTTTTTCAAAATTTCTTCACAGAATGGTTTAAGCATACATCATTAAATGCTGATTTTTAAACTTGAGACAAGTTATAAATTAAGTTTTGCTGTGTTTTTATTTCATTAAGGAAATCTGTTTTGTAACCATCTGCAAGTGGAAGATTATTAAATTAAAACCTCTTTTACTGGCTATTTTAAACAAATTTTCTAATGGGGACACAGTCACTGAGTCTGCAGCAAGCAGGTAAGTGATTAGAATGACACTAACAAAAGTTTTGGTTACTACAGGAAAAAGCAAAGGTAGGAGAGGAGAAAGTACATGGATATTTTCAGGCTGTATGTGAAGTGATGTATACAATGTATGGAAAATCCTAAAATTCGAAATGCTAGAATATAATTTATTTAAAATTGATGAAACACACAGGACTTTTTTCTAGCTAAGAAGAATTAAGCTTCTTATTGTCCTAAAAACAAAGATGGACATTTTCAGGTAAGGTATTTATGATTAATGTGATCTGTCTTGCTGATATTCAGGAGTTGACTGCTTTGATTTATGCAGTGGACAGCAAACAAGAACTTTTATGAGACTGAAGGAATTATCCATTAATTCAAATTAATCATAGTTCAGAATCCTCAAATTTATACTGTGAGACAGTTATGGCTTATATATCATATAATAAATTAATTGCACATAGACATTTCTATGTTTGAATCGTGTAAACAACTTTAAAGATCAGATTCTTGATCTTAAAGCATTTAAAAAGATAGATTTAAAAGAAGTAAATACTGAAATGGTTTTATTGAAGAGATTTCAAGTTTCCACTTTTGGCACATCACTTACACAGGAAATTTCATCAGCCTAGTGTGATCTTTATTCAAGTATCTTTACTTACTGTTTACTTTTATATCAAGGTTAAGATTTATTTTCCCAATGTACAGAAAATATACTTGTATTATCTAAATCATTTTGAGTATTTCTTGTGTTTACTTTTAGTTTTCCTTTTACTGAATAATACTGTAATGCTGAAAACAATTCTTTTATCATATACATGCACAACCCCAAATTTCTGTCTGAAGTAAGCTGAAATCTGTACTTGACATGTGCATCAGGTTAAAAAGTCAAGCATGTGCAAGTATGTGCAAGATACAATTTGTTATACTATGAAAAAAAAATTCAACCTGAAGCAGTAACATACTAAGATGGATCACTGATACAGAGTATCATCATTGCCACTAGAGATTTAGGACAACTTCCAAGAACAATGAGGAAAGAGTAGACAGAAAATTACATATAAACAAATCCCGAAGCAAATAATATTACTGGATAATTAACTACAGCATTTAAAACAGCTACTAAGAATGCATGCTACTTTAAGTATCAGAAGTTTCAATAGTTCTGCTTTCCAAACCTCTTTTAAAAATAGCTGCAAGCACTGTTGTACAATTCTGATAAATTCAAACAGATTTGGAAATATCTAAACTATCAACCTACCTGGCAGTGTCCCATACTGGAAGCTGCTGTTAGCGCTTGTTGCAGTGCATGGCTTTTTGTTAGTGAATTTTGTTCTTGAGAAGGAGTTATCCAAACAACATTGAGCAAGTATTCAAGGATATCACAATGCCCTCTCAATGCACTATGGACCAAAGCACACTGGCCTTTCTTGTCTACACAGTCAGCCTGCATTGGGAAAAAAAAAATGTTCAAAGTTAAAAAGACTAGTGAAAGGCCATAGAGAGGAGAAACTCCTTAACACTGCAAGACAGCAAATGTCACTCTTATCTTCAAGAAGAGCAAGAAGGAAGAGCTGGGGAATTAAAGGCCAAACAGCCTCACCTTAGTTGCTGGGAAGGTGATGGAGAAACTAATTCTGGAAACCATTTCCAAACACATGAAGGACAAGAAGGTGATCAGAGTAGTCAGCATGGGTTTACAAAGGGGAAATCATGCTTAACCAACCTGACAGCTTTCTACGATGAGGTGACTGGCTTGCTGGATGCGGGGAGAGCTGTGGATGGTGTCTACCTCGACTTTAGTAAGGCTTCTGACACTGTCTCCCATAACATTGTCATGGACAAGCTGATGAAGTACAGGTTACGTAAGTGCGCAGTGAGGTGGACCCAAAACTGGCTAAACAGATGGGCCCAGTTGGTTGTGAACAGTGGCAGAAAATGCTTCATGGAAGTCTATGTAGATGATCTGGACTCCTCATCCCCAAGTCTATGTGTGTTAATTATATAATTATGTAATCAATAACAGTTTTCTTAAGCCTTTGCATTATTGTTTTTGGTTGCAAACATTGCAGTCTGTGTATCAGCTTACCTTTGCACCTTTTTTGCACAGCAGTGAAACTATGTTCATGTGACCTGCAGCGGCTGCGTAACTAAGTGCTGTCATCCCATTTTCTGAAGTTCCATCAATAGCAGCTCCAAATTCTAGTAAAAGAGTGACCACTTCTTCATGTCCAAGGTGCGACTGAACACACAGCACTGGAGCATTATTTAGTACTTCAGTCCTGTAATTCACATTTGCTCCTGCCAAGATCAGCAGCCGACTCACCTAAAATTTAATTTAAACAAAACAATTTTCTCCTCAGATTTGTCTGAATTTATTAAGAGACTTTAACATCTTGATTCAGGTACTTATATGTTGCTCCCTAATTTTGATGTAGATTTTATTGGCAGATATCGACTTTATCACATATCTAGCAATATGAAAGTTTAACATCATCTGTTAGCAAATAAATTATTGTATTACTGAACTATGTACTCCTAATACAAGACTCACCTCTCCCCTGAAACTCACTGCTCTCACCACAATTTCATCTGTGGTAACAGTAAGATTTCTGAAGGTGTGACTTGCTACTACTCTGCAGATTTATGTAACTGACTCCATTAATAGAGAATCAGATTGCATAAAAAGCAATCTCAAAAAAACTGTAAGAGCATGCGTGTGTGCGTGTGTGTGCACGTGCACGCAAATTTCCAATCAAAAGGCTTAGCAGTTGGCTAGAATTGCAACTTGTCAACTTGGATTTCCCTATCCATAATCCAGGGATTCAAATAATAGTGCAAAGTTCTGGCATTTTACATCCTTTCACTCTCACAGTATCCCCTTTTACAATTCCCTTGATATTTCCCTATACAAGAAAATATGGCTGAACTCTGCCCAGCAAATCAGGTGGTACATCTGACCCCCTGAAAATGTATCCACACACATCTATGCTACAGAGCGTGGTTACATCAGAATCAGGGCAAAACCCTTCTTTCCATCAAAACTATCAAGGAAAACTGAACTGGACTTTAGCAACAGCTTAAAAAAGTACATGAAGACTTGTTATAAAGGAGTTCAATTACAGATGCATAGTGGCGGCTTTTTTTCTTCACATTAATTTCAGCATTCATCAACAGAGTTACAGCAACAGTGACAGATGAAGCACTGATTGTACATGAATGCTTATTTTCTTACCTTCACATTGGGTGTATAGATGTTTCTCAGAGAAGCAAGAGCTGCAGACAGTCCATCAGTACTATAACCAACCCACAAGGCTTGAAGATGACTGGAAGAAATTCCAGTCCTTTTACTGAGACCCTAACAGAAATGATATAACAGGAAATTACTTGTCTGAGAACAAAGGTCACGGCTCTGGCTGGGGGATCTGCACCACCTACCCCAGTGATGGCCCATGCCTCCACCCAGACGAAGCTGCTGAAGGGAGAGGCTGCAGTACAGACCTCAGACTGTAGGAAGTGCCTAGACCTTTCTCCTGGGGCAGGGACAGGCAGCAGACCTGCCTGCAAAAGGTGTGCCCAGGTGGAGGACCTCCTGCAGGAGGTGCCTGAGCTGCAGGAGGCAGTGAGAAGGCTGCGTAACATCAGGGAGGCAGAGGAGTTAGATAGCTGGTTCCAGGTGCAGTCTGCAGTGGACCCACAGCCCATGGCCAAACAGCCAAAAACTCCCCCACTGGCACAC
>NW_008794603.1:2863346-2868959 GCF_000699145.1 Aptenodytes forsteri | reverse complement strand
GCTGCATCCAAAGCAGCGTGGCCAGCAGGTCGAGGGAGGTGATTCTGCCCCTCTACTCTGGCTCTGGTGAGACCCCACCTGGAGTACTGCATCCAGCTCTGGAGCCCTCAGAACAAGAAAGACATGGGCCTGTTGGAGCGGGTCCAGAAGGAAGCCATGAAAATGATCAGGGGGATGGAACACCTGTTCTGTGAAGAAAGGCTGAGAGAGTTGGGATTGTTCAGCCCGGAGAAGAGGAGGCTCCAGGGAGACCTTATTGCAACCTTTCAATACTTAAAAGGGGGCTTGTAAGAAAGATGGGGACAAACTTTTTAGCAGGGCCTATAGCAATAGGACAAGGGGTAATGGTTTTAAATTAAAAGAAGGTAGATTTAGACTAGATACAAGGAAGAAATTTTTTACGCTGAGGGTGGTGAAACACTGGAACAGGTTGCCCAGAGAGGTGGCAGATGCCCCACCCCTGGAAACATTCAAGGTCAGGTTGGACGGGCTCTGAGCAACCTGATTTAGTTGAAGATGTCCCTGCCCACAGTAGGGGGGTTGGACTAGATGACCTTTAAAGATCCCTTCCAACCCAACCTATTCTATGATTCATGAAATCTCTCTATAGGATTAGAAATACTATTTATATCTACACCTCATCAGTATAAAGAGAAGCAACAACTTTGTTTGTTAGCACTATCAAGTATTTTGCATAAGCTTCTAACAAATTAAAGCAACTCAGAGGAGAATCTCTAAGACATATCCATATGAATAGATCATAAAACCTATTAAAGCTGTAAGCTCTACCTTAAAAATATGAGCTTTCAGTATATGATGACCAAGTTCCATAGTTTGTTGGCGGTTTAACTTTCCCTCTTGTCGAGAAAACATGAAAGCCAGTAGAGCATGTCCATTCCTAGTAAAAAGGATTAAGAAAGAACTGCTTTTATAACTATACTTTCAGTAAATATCCTAACACATCTGTATGCCTGTCATAATAGCTCAACTTTGTCAGACTACTGAAACATACCATTACATCTCAACAAAATTCCTTCCATAACAAAATAATGCAAAGAGAAAAAAAGTAAATTTCAAAGTTGAAACACAATCCTAATATTTCTCTACTGTCACCTCACAAGAGGCCTATGTCAGAACCAATGCAGCTTTGGACACTAATTTGCATACCGCTCCCCTTTTGTCTTGTTTCATCTCATAGTCAGAAATTGCAGGTTACCTCAGATAAAACCCAATCCTTTCAGAAGTAGATCTAAAAATCTTTTGAAATTTGAGATAAAATGTGTATTTAGTAATTCTACATCTACATTAGTCGGTGGTCAGTGTTCTAAGAAACAGTGGAAATGGCATAACCCTGAGAAAACAAGGTTATCGCATACTATACATTCCAGTATACAGACTATATACTGGAACTGGGCAATTAACCACATGCTAATTAGACTATTCATCTGGGGGATGAAGTTGTGGGGGGCTTCTTGCCCCATCTTCAGAAATTTCTGAACAGAACTTTTTAAAAATGGAAGTTTTAAGTAAGACTAGGCAACATGCCGCCTTCTGTTAGAGCATGCACTGTGCATCAGGTATTCAATGGGCCCAAGGCGCAGCTAGCAACACTGAAAAATGGTAGGGGCCAAACAGTCTGCAACCCTGATAATTCCACCTACTGAACTGTTTTTGTTAAATCTGCTGGAAAGGACAGAGAAGTCTTGGGTTGGTGATAATTTTAAATGTCAGCATTATTTATTCTGTTGTAAAAACAAAAAACCTAAAACCTGAAGAATATGAAAAAAATGGAAAATGCAGACTGCAAAAATGTGCATGTACAATAATTGTCTTATTGTCTCCAATTTAACTAATTCATGCTCTCTAAGTCAAAGAAGGTGAGATGGAACAAACTGAAACAATGCCATGAGGACATAATTATAGAATGAAATGTCTTAATATTTTTATGTTTAGAAGAGCCCAAATGATCTGTTCTTTCTATTCCTACACTCTAAATAGACAAGGTGTTGCTGCACATAATTCTCAACAATTCTGCTATATTAATAACAACATAATACTCTCATTTCCCCATGAAGGTAGCAAAATCAAATGCAAATTTGCAAATTCTATGAAGTCAATTATGCATTGTAACCTCTGATACTTCTGGTCAAGTCTACCTCTAAATATAGAAAAGTTTTCATTTTGGAAAAAATTAGGCGTGCTTGTGTTTTAACATTACTCTCTCCCCTCACCAATTGTTACAACCAATTATATAAAACATAATTGTAATTATTTGAACATGATTTACTGCAGGTTTCATTTACCTTGGCTCACATAAGAAGTCAGTATTTTCACCATCTGCTCTCCAAACAAACCATTCCCTGAAGGAAGGATGGCAGAACATACGTGTTTTGTCACGTCTTTTTATCAGAAAACACGAAAGGGCTTCCATCCTTTGGCTGAAGTCTTCCCATTGTTGTTCACCATTTATTTGGCCTGCATTAATAGCTTGGAAAATCTGGTCATCTGTCATGGGATGTAGGGATGCCAGTGCCACATTTAATATTGGTAGGGCTCGCTCAAAAGCAGAGTTTGTCATGAACTTCATATTGCACTGAAGTAAGTACAGTTCTGATAGAGACACTGGAACAACCTTGTAGCTTGCACTTTTGATTACTAAGTGACCTTTTTGGAAAAGATCCAGAGTGAGTTTCAAATAGAGATAAGATCCCAGGCTTCTCATGATCAGGTGGTTACTCACTTTCCCAATAATAGCTGCATCAGCTTTTCCATTTAAAGATATGTTGTTTATAATTTCCTGGCTATTATTAATTCTGTATTGAATATAAGCATTCAAGTCATCATGAATTTCTTTGTTGTCTGGAAAATTGTCCAGGGATATTGCAATAAAGGGTAGTGAACTTACTACTTCCTATGAGGGGGAGAGGAGAAAAAGAGAAGGGAAAAAAAAAACAAACAACAAACCACACGGGCATTACAGTATTCCAGCACTGAGAACTCAACAATGCACCTTTGCTATATTTCTCTTCTGTAATGAGTACCAGGCAGATTAAAAAGAAATTCAGTATCTCTGTGATGGCTTTGCAAATATTGTCCCCTGAATAACAGGTAGAACAGTATTTCTACATTTCATCATTTTTCATAGGAAGGTGTCAAATATTCTACTGACCAAGCTCAGCAAGGCAACTGAGGGGGATGAGCTACAGAAATGATCACTTCAAAATTAAGGGAACAGAAAACAGTTACCAGAATTGGACCCTAAGACAGGCCAGGGGAAGGGGGGAGGTTTTTAAGAAGTAATGATTAAGAAGTATCACAAATGACAAGAGCGAAAAGAATGGAATGTCCTCATCATTACATCTTCCAGTAACAATGTACCAGAAAGGTACCATCCACACATATACAGCCCCATTTAGTTTAAGGCAAGTACCAAGTATGGTACTTCAACAGGTTTACCTGAACACATTTTTATGTTTATGTAACACAGAACACATTTATGTTTATATAAATAAAGATCCAAAAGACCTAAAACTTCTTACACAGAAGCATGTATCAGAAGGGTTTAACAAACTGCTCAACTCTTTCACAACACAAAAAGGAACTCTTCATTCCACTTTAAAGTAGTTACATGGATTTCAAAAAGCTGAACTTTCAGGCTAGTGAGATGTTTTCATCACAGATGCACACTCCTCCAGACAGGAAATAGTCCCTACTACAGAAATCCCTTGTTAAAAATAAAAATTCAGTTGACAACTAAACTCTTCAGCCAGTTAAATGCTTAGAGTCCTAGTGGCAAGAAGGGAGATATGAAATAAACTCTCAGAAGGCTGTACTGAAGCACAGCTGCACCTTAACATTGTCAAAACAGACTTCACATGAGCATTGTCTTGCACCTTGTCAGCTGGGTGCACAGAGCAACTCTGGAGCCATCTGCCTACTTCTGTCCAGATATACTCTCAACTGCATTAGGAAACAGCTACTATAGAGCTGGACTTCAGTCCTCCTTCAAGTCGTCGTCTTTGAGAATGAGGGATGCCTAGTCAAGCGGCAGTATAGGACTGGTAGAGCTGTATCTCAAGCACTGTCAAAATATATAAAGGGTGCTATCTCAGAGATACCGTGAAAGAATAAAACAGACACACCTCCTTTTTTAAACTGAAGTGAACTGAAGGCAACCATCTTAAAACAGCCTGACTAGTGCTGGAAACAAAACCAGAAACTTTGTTCAGAACATTGCTGTCCAGTGCAGAAAAATGGGAGTTCTGTATGGCCTCACTTAAACACTCTCAGGATTTCAGCAAGTATCTCTTAGCTGCTTAATTCTGACAAAATGCTTTAACCAGAAGTTTTGAGGCTGGGTTTTTTCAGGGGCAGCAGATGAAGAGATACAGAGATATCAATGGTAATAAGGCCAGAAATCAATCTCATCAACACAGATAGTGGAATTGTGGCTTATCCCTTCCTAAAAAGTGAAAATCCAGAGCTTAATACTAGCAGAAATACACTCCAACAAGTAAATGTTGAAGGGAAAAATCACTATGGGCTTCTAATTGCTTTTATTTTTTTTAAGCTTTCAATCATTCATTTGCCCATTTCACTCCTGAAGGCCAAAGAAACATACTCTGATTTCACCACTTCTTGTATTATCAGTTCTACTAGCATACTCAAGAAAGTGATTCAAAACAAAAAAGGCCTCCAATATCATATTTGTGCGCTGTAAAGAAACATGAAACAACAAAGGAAGGAAGGAAAAAAAACCCAAGAAACTTTACTTTGAATTCCTCTAAAGCTAGTGTTTTTCATAATAATGCAGCTGCACTGATATAAAAGATCACTTAGGCTTTGAGGGTAAGAAAAAAGTTAAAAGGTGTTTTTACCTGGAAGTTAGTTCTTACTGTCACAATGAGCTTCAGCCAGGGAGGAAACTTACATAGTATGTTTGTGATAAATGAAGAAAGTGTGTCACCATAATCAGGTTTATGAAATTCAGCATCATTTAAACCATCTATCAAAATTATGTAGTCTTCCTCAGGAATTTTCCGCTCTGAAATATAAAAATTAAAAGAGATTAATACAAATTCTTAATATTTTTATCCCCAAATTTTTAACATCAAGAAATAAAAACTTTTTTTATGCACAGCAATATATCTTAAGGCATTTAAGCATTATTTAGGAGATTAAAATCAACATTAGGAGATCTAAAACAACATTGCCATAAAATGCTAAAAAGTGGAAGCAATCATTTACAATAGTGTCTTTTACTGCACTATTATTATGGATCTATTTCACAACTGATTTAAAAAGAGTTAAAAGATTAAACGAGGCTGTTAACATGTAAGAGGTAAGGGATGCATGGATATGGGAAGAAGGGATATGTAGGTTGTTTAAGCTATTAGTTAACACTTTTAATTATTAGCTATTTACTTTAAATTTGTTGTTGTGGCTTAACCACACCACCTTGGACATGAGGAAAAATTTCTTTACTGAAAGAGTGGTGAAACATTGGAACAGGCTGCCCAGGGAAGTGGTTGAGTCACCATCCCTGGAAGTATTTAAAAGACGAGTAGATGAGGCACTTAGGGACATGGTTTAGTGGACATGGTGGTGTTGGGT
>NW_008794603.1:2843516-2862968 GCF_000699145.1 Aptenodytes forsteri | reverse complement strand
GGAAGCTGAAAAGTCCTTGACTAGTGTAAGCACTACTTAGCAACAACTAAAACATCGGTGTGTTATCAACATTGTTCTCATCCTAAATCCAAAACACAGCACAGTACCAGCTACTAGGAAGGAAATTAACTCTATCCCTGCCGAAACCAGGACACTTATCCTTTATTAGACTTCCAAACAAAAAAAAAAAGTCTACAACTTGCGAAAAACATAAAGACATTGGTTTACACTTTCAGTTCTGAGGAGAAAAGGTTATTCTGCAACAACTTGAGAAACGAGCAATATTCATTTTGAGCACTTGTTAAGGATGAAAATGCCAGGGGTAAACATAAGATTTGCCAATGGATTTCATAGATATTTGTTGACAGTCAACAAAATTGAAGAACCGCAAACCAGTTTTCACAGGAATGACACATGCTCTGTTCACACACGGGCAAATCTGCTCCCCCATCTTGCCATCTATCAAGTACCTGCTCAAGCTGGCATATACTGTGAAGCTAGCTGTTTTCAAGGAGGAGTTTGCCAGTTTGGTTTTTTTTTTTTTTTAAATACAGAAGTCATGTTTTTACACGCTTTCTTGCAAAATTGCCATATCAATTTTAAAAAGCAAGAAACACATCCACTTTGCAGGTGTTTAGGCTCGGAAAATTACAAAACAAAAAAGCGTGACAAAACTCAAAAGCATCTGAAAACAAAATCCTTTAATGCAAACGTGCTAGCCTTAACTTCAACCTACAAAGTTATCCTTGAGTTTTCTGGCAAAAAACATAAATGTAAAGTTTCCACAATCTTTAATAAGTTTCACAGAATTGTATTATAGAACATGAAACAACTATTCAAAACCTACATATTATTGTTACTAACAACTACCACAATTAAGAAATCCCTTTCTCCAGGAATGTTCTGATTTATTTATTTCTCTTAGAGCATTAAAATACATATTCTTACTTTTTTTTTTTACTTTTTATGCAGTTTAGATTCAGTTTCCAAGCCACTTCCTGCTTAACCTACCTTTCCTGAGGTTTGAAAGTGGTTCCAACACTCCCCTTTTAAAAGCTGCCCCTGGATCTTGGACACAAGATCTCAGGCTAAGCATGCTTTGTAAGTGAGGCTCTTTTATTAGAAGATCTCTGTATGCTGTTAACTGATTTGAACGACAAAGTAAAGCTGCAATACTGTGCACGAATTCTGGGACAAGACACGTGTATGTGTTGTCAGCTTGACAGTAGTGATAAGCAACGACCTGGAGAATTTAAAAAAAAAAAAGTGTTACCCCTTCAATATTTAAGTTGGTTACTAGTTAGTCAAATTACAATAATGTGTTACTAAATTTCTCTTCAACTACAAAATGTTTGTGTTAGAATAATTATCCAACTCCGCAACTGGTCTCAGATGGCCTGTGTCAGAGACATAGAAAGGAAGACAGTGAAATAGATCTTGACCTTGTAGAGCATGCAAAGAGGAAAAGAAATAAAAATGTCAGATTCTGGCAAGAAAACATAGTAATTTGAGTTCATGCCATTTGCATACAGTGGGTAAACAGCTAAGTCACTAAGCAGCACAAGAAAAATAACTTGAAGCTCTGACTAAGCAACCTATTAGCTATAATTTAACAACATTGTGTCACACACTGTAATGACCCAAGAACTAATTTGATCATCATCAGGCAAAAGTAAATGACAGACAGCTATTAAAGACATCCTCATATAGCAAACAGAGAAAGAGGACAAATGGCTTTATTCTGATTATTGCAAAGGTGTGTATTACTTAAAAATAAAGCATAACATAGGCCATACTTCTTTGAAAAAATATCAAACCACAAGGAAAACATAGTGTTCACAGTAAGTTTGCACTTCAGTGGCTTTCGTAACATTGTTTCCAAATAATCACATCACCTTAAAGACTGCAACAATAACCCCATGTTTTCCTCACAACTATTTGCATAAAATATGCAATTCAGACATTATTTTTACTACTTAGGCAAAAATTAAAACTTATAATAATCTAATGCAAAAATAACTTTTAATTGCTTACTTCAGACTCTCAGAGTATGGAAAATAGCCTACATTCAGACTCAACCTGTATCATAGAATATAGATGGATTATACACAGACCAAACATTTTATCTTCTTTTTTTCTTCCAGAATTTTGCTTTTGGAAGGTACAGTGAGCATCTACCTGTAGAGAATATACAGCCCCTTTTGCAAGTAAAGGATCCCAACCTCCCATACACACATAAAACAGATGTGAAATTTTTCACGTAACTCGTTCTAAGACCAAGCAGAATTCAGGTAATAACTTGAAAGGTAGAAAAGGTAGGTAGCTGGTTTCACCAGTCATGAAACATACACATCTTTTAGAAGTGTCCAAGGTTACTGCCTGTTCTCCCACCACTGACTACTGGCATACCCAGGAGGCTTTGCAAAGCAGACTGTCTCCCCCCAGGTTAGAAGTTTTCTAACATACTGAAAAACTATTAATAAGTGAAAACTCACCTTTGAAGCAAGGCGCCTCACAGAATCACCTGTTTGATTTTGGTATTCAGGAGTACCAGGACAATTCAGAGTCTTCATTGTATTGGTACCACTTGCTGGAGGAGCAGATGGGGGTAACTGACTCAAGGGAATCTCCTGACAGGATTCACCACCTATTTTTAAAAGGCAACAAATACAAAAGAGACCAAATTTGCTGATAGCAGATTGTTTTGTAGGAAACCATCACAGAATATCTTTACTGCTAGAGTAAAAATTAAAAGTGAACAATAGCATTACAAGAAGCCTGCAACTAGTCTGATAAATACAGGCACATATTTGCAACTTTACAATTTTAAAACTTTTCAACTGACTTTTACAATAAAACTATAGAATTACTGAAAG
This sequence comes from Aptenodytes forsteri, assembly GCF_000699145.1. NCBI lineage: Eukaryota > Metazoa > Chordata > Aves > Sphenisciformes > Spheniscidae > Aptenodytes > Aptenodytes forsteri. The sequence goes on along the minus strand of NW_008794603.1, from coordinate 2,860,092 downwards.
CAAAACCATACTGATGTGAAGAGTTTCCTTATGAACATTATATATGTGATGACTCATTTAAACTAACAGTTATTATATGACTGAAGGCTTGGGAAATATAAACAATTTATCATTCTTCTTCTTATTAATTATTATTATTATTATTTGAAGTGTCAGGAGGGGAAGTAGCAGTAATGACAGTCACACCATCCTTCCAGTTAATGTAGGCACTGGATTGGTCAGGTGACAGAATCCTATGGATCCCAGTAGAAGACAGAACGCGTTTCTCCATAGCTTTATTCTTGTCTCTACTGAAATTCTATGGAAACCGCACAGTACTGAAAAGCGTGTGGTACACAGTGGGGAAGAAACATGTCACTTGCCTCTTTCTAAACTAATGGGAGAACAAGCTACTACAGTCACACTACCAACAGAGTTTAGGGTACACGCTGCCTGACAGAAGAAAGAGATTCTACATGCTGTCTCATTTTACTGTCTCTCTTGATGGGCTGAGCCCACGCTATGTTAAGTGGAAAGTATTTGTCAAAGCATACAATTTTAACAGTTTCATTTCCTCACTGGAGGAAACAAATATTTGCCGAGGAGTTGAGGAGGCCCGACTACCTTAAGCCAAAAAAACCACACAACATTCGACTCTTGTTATCAGTACAATAACCCAAACAATTACTCAGAAAAGGAACATACTTTTGGGGGATGAATTAGGGCTATTTGAAGCTATTTGCCTCATGCGACTTCCATGGCAGCTAAGTGCCACCAGCCGTGAAATAACTGCAGTCTTCCCAAATCCCACATTTCCAGTAATGACTGCTCCTCTGTTCTCTGCTGGATCAGTATTCCTCAATTTTTCTTCAATCGCTTGAAACAGCCATTCTCTTCCAACAAACACAGAGTCTGTTGTTATGCTTGGCACTTCAAACAACAGTGGCTTCAGCAAAATGTCTTGAGGCTTATAGGGGATGAAACGAGCTGAGAAGAGGTGGCAGGGAGAAAAGTTTATTAGAAGAAACTCAACATGCAATAAACCAGAACTGTTTCAGAAGATCATTTCATTCAGTAACCTTGTTAATAGTGTTCATAATCAGACTTATCAGAGCTTTCATCATGAAAACAATAAAGACTGATTTGCTCAGTTCAGGTCACCTCCACAATTCCTACGTGAATTAAATTCTAGAGGAAAGAAGCTACAAGTATAATTTGAGGGTTTTTTTTGTTGGTTTTTTTTTACAATTAAACTTGAGTTAGTAAGTTGCAGAATCCATAAGTTTTCTTAAAAATGCATTAGTAATTCTATAAATGGGGAAGTGCCAAACATTTTTCAGAGTGAACTACACTGCTAAGCATCTCAGTGTCAAGTCTTCAGATCTGTAAAGACATTTACAGAGACAGAAAAAGCAGAAAAAGGTACAGAGAATAAATAGATTTTTCTGTTTTAAAAAACCCCGTATTTTTAAAATAATGTAAAAAAATATTACTACCCTGTTTTTCTGTACTTTTGAAGCCAAAAGAACAGAAATTACATAGCACAGCTGAAAGTACAGTCATGTTTGATTACTTTAATCTGCATATTTGGCAAAGACCTGACGAGACTTACAGAGAGAATAATAATTTGGGTTTGGTTGCATAAAATACATTAAAATTTCCAGAAATAATAATGTTCACTAATATAATGTTCTGAGGATTCATTAACCAAATCTAATGTCACACAAATGCTGCTCCTCAAGGCAGACCTCTCACACACTGCAGATCCTTTGTAAGTGACCGATATCATGCATAACCTTGTGTTATAGTGCACTAAGATTTTTGCCTTGGTAACTTTGAATCATTGTTATATCCTTTGTGCAGTAAATGATAGAGCGAACCTTGCCATCAAACTTTGTTAAGTCGCACTTTTACAACATTGTATTTCAATAAAACCACTTTTGCTGATACCTTTGACAGTGGTCCTTTAAGCAGTCTAAATCACCCATTTGCAACACTGGTAAATTAACAGAGCCCGCAGACGTCTAAGTTAGTTAAGAGGAGAAAACAAAAACCTGCATACATCACTTGTATTTAACATAAACCTGCTATTTTCAGACTCAAAGACCAGAGATATCGAAGTATATATTAGTCATAAATAAGTCTAATGGTATTAGATCAGTTTTCTTCCTAAAACAGAATTCTATTGACAGCCTCTTGAAAATTTTAAATTCAGCACAGTATTTCTTAAGCTGCAGTACACTCTTAACTGAATGTCACATAATAAAATCTGGCAGTCAAGAAAATATTCAGTACAGTTCCTGAACACTGGTATTACACAACTTCAGTTTGGAGATTCACATGATCTGCACTGCACTGCCCATACACACTTAGATAAACAATATACTGATTTCTTATTAAAAGACACACATTCAATTTCTAAACCACAGCATTATGCAGGAAAAAGTGTAAGCAAGCATCTTATTTTCAGGCATGTCGAGTCAGATCTGTCAGGAGCATTCTAAAATAACACTTTGTGGGATGGGGGTGTTTACAAAGATCACAGGACATCCATGTTACAAAACTACTGAAGAACTGCATGCTTGTGCCAAGACAGATGCAGATGTAAATATGTGTACCTCTACTTTCCTGCTGCACTCTTCCGCCAGCAGTGTTGTGCCAAGGTAAGCGAATTGAAGTGCGTAAAGGAGTATTTCTTTGTCCATCCAAATAACTCAGATCTTCCAGTTTGGTTGAACTTGTTGCTAGAGTATTAAAGGACTGAAGCTTATTTTTCTCTCAGCATAAGTTACAAAGAACATTATTATTTATTACAGTTCTTTCCTTAACATAGTACTTACAGATAAGTTTTTCTAGACATTGGCAGTGGTTGAAGTCATTCATGTTATAACATTTACAAAATGCTTTTCAATCAAGTTCACTAAAAATTTAGTTGGATTTTTCCCCCTTCAGATGGCCCTCATGTCTGCCTTAACTTCCTCATGTGGTAAACAGTTCTCACGTTAATACAGTTTCCTTTTTTTACTATGAGAACAACCATATCAGTGAGGTCAGAACTGTTAGGAACAGGTTCAGATACTAGCTGCTAGTACACTATCTGTGAGGAAATAGTTCCATTCTTTTTGTATCAAATGCTACAGAACTCTGGATAACATTTTTTATTTTCTTCAATTTTTAAACCACAATGATAGCTATACAAAAGAAGAACTGAAAATCCAGAGAACTGATTTGCCAAGTAATATCAGGGATATACTTTTTCACCAGAAATAAACCAAATGAATATTCACATTAAAAAAAAGTAGTTTGCAAATTGATATCAAATCCAAAGTCTTCCATCTGTTGGAGGAACAACACAGCAGGGCATAAGCAATTCAGATTTCTGGAGTGCATTGATAACAACTTCCTGACATAGGTGACTAAGAAGCCAAAAAGGAAAGATGCTCTGCTGGACCTGATACAAACAAGGAAGAACTTGCCATAGATGTGAAAGTTGGGGGCATTCTTGGCTGCAGTGACCATGAGATGGTGGAGTTCAGGATCCTAATAAGAGAGCACAGAGCAAAAAGCAGGAGCACAACACCAGATTTCAGGAGCACAGACTTTAACCTTTCAGAGTTCTGTTTGGAAGAATCCCATGGCATACAGTGCTGGAGAGAAGAGGGATCCAAAAGAGCTGGTTGACACTCAAGGATAACCTCCTGCAAGCTCAAGAAAAGGCCATCCTGACAAGTAGGAAATAAAGCAAATATGGCAGGAGGCCTGCATAGATAAGCAAGGAACTCTCAACTGAATACAAGCTGGATGGGGCTTTGAGCAACCTCATCTAGTGAAACATGCCCCTGTCCACAGCAGGAGGGTTGGAACTAGGTGATCTTTAAAGGTCCCTTCCAACCCAAACCATTCTGTGATTCTATGACACTATAAGACGATGACCGGCTTGGTGGATGGGGGGAGACCTGTGGATGTTGTCTACTTTGACTTTAGTAAGGCTTCTGACACTGTGTCCCATAACGTTGTCATGGACAAGCTGATGAAGTACAGGTTATGTAAATGCACAGTGAGGTGGACCCAAAATTGGCTGAAAATGGATGGGCCCAGAGGGTTGTGATCAGTGGCACACAGTCCAGCTGGAGGCAACTCACTAGTGGTATACTCCAGCAGTCAGCACTGGGTCTAATACTGTTTAATATCTTCATTAACAGGGCAGAGTGCAACCTCACCAAGTTTGCAGATGATACAAGACTGGGAGGAATGGCTGATAAGCCAGATGACTGTGCTGGCATTCTGATGGATCTTGACAGGCTGAAGAACTGGGCTGAGTGGAATCTCATGAAGTTCAACCAAGGGAAATGCAGAGTCCTCCAGAATTTAAAGGCTAGAAAAAGAGCCAGAGCCAAAAAGAGCCAATGCTCCTGTGGATGTCACTTTAAAAATATGAGAGGCTGGGCAGAATTCCTTTGCAACAAACTGAAAGGGAGGTTGCAGGTTTGAACTGAGTTTGTTCAGCTTTGAACAAAGATGGCTAAGACAGCAGCTTACTGTCATTCTTTACCTAACAGGAGGCCACCGTCGGACTCTTCTTGAAGGGGCACAGTAACAGGATGAGAGGCAATGAACACAGGTTGGAACATGGGAATAGATATAGACACACACTAGATACAATAATCACTGAGGATACCCAAACAAGCTGCCCAAAGACACGGGGGAATAGTCATCCTTGGAGTCACTCAACACTCAACTGAACAAGGCCCTGGGCAAACTGTTCTAATTGGATGTGCTTCAAGTGAGACGGTGGACCAGAAACCTCCAGGGGCCCCTTACAACCTAAAGTAGTCTACGCTTTTTTTAACACTCAAAAAACTCAGGTACTCATAAGTCTATGAGATGCCAAAGCTAAAATCTGGGGATCTGTATTTCAGACAATAGACTATAACAACGAAAGGGCAGTTACTGCAGTCCTCTTTGGCAACAAAGCCATTTAGTTCAGAGTGAAATTCCCCCAAATTTATGCAGTAGTGCTATAATATCCATGAAAAGAAGGTGGTTGCTGCTTCCTCCCATCTTGTCCTAGAGTCAGCAAAATTAGTGTCTATCTCCAAAAGGCACTAGTTTTAAATGGACATGCAGATCAAGTACGTGGAAAAAACATGAATCACATGCAAGCAAATACAAATGCTCCAAATGATAATCAGAGCAGAACACATGAGCTTGACCATACGATGCAGAGTTGGAATATCATCTTCGTCACGTTCATTAACTAGGAAGCTTTCTTCAGGAAGAGAGTAACATATGATAAAAGGAAAAGAAGGAGCATGGCATGGTTACGGTCCATCTCAGAACTCCAGAATAGGAAGTGAGACATAATAAAAGGGGAAGCAGTAAAAGCAAGACACAGTTCAATGATTCCTAAAACAACACTCCTGCTTCTCTAGCAGGGATTGGAGGTGTGACAACTTCTAATCCCACATTCATCTAGGAAAAATTTCTTCAGTCACACTAGATTTCACAAAAATCTGTAGCCAAAAGCTCTGCACTATCAGATACTAGAACATTTAAGATCAGGATACTACATCTCCTTTGACATAGGGCAATTTTTCAAAGCAGACTCATAATTGTTTCTAACATCTGTAATTTTATAACTATGTCAAATAGCTAAACACATGCAAATTTATTACAATTGTTTGCTGCTGTTCACTGTCAGACATTCACTTTTGTCAACAGGATAATTCTAATGAACAAACATAGCAGAAAGCTTTGTTCTGTGATAACAGCAGTTTTATGGAGAACCGTGGCATACTCTCTCCCCCTGTGAACCTGGGCATTACTGTATTCATACCATAACATGGTGCTGAAAAATAATCCTTCAACCGTAGAATTTTGAAACAGTGTACTAATAACTTTCATGGTATCTTAAAACCTCAAATTACCTTTATTATGATTGCATTGTGTGTTTCTATCTTTCATGACACTTCATGAAGCATCTAAATGTAGGACTGTTTTTTTTAAAAGCATCGGATTTTGGCTATTACTGACAAGTCTTAAGTTCTTGATAACATTTACTGAGCTGCATATTAGCATCTTTTTCTGTTGCAATTCCAATATATTAAAATTTGTTGGACTTTTCTGGAATAAACACATTATATACTTCCTTTGAAAACGAAATGGAGAGTGTTTCTTTTTTTTTCCCCAGCTGAGCCAACATGTTTCTGCCTTCACAATGAAAACACAGAACTAGTCCTCATATTACAATCTATAACCTTCCAAAATTTAAAGTGGTATTGTCAGAACTTAAAAGATTCTCATCAAAATTGCTAGCACGTTCTTTGCCAAAATTCTGCCATTGACAATTTAAAAAGTTGGTTTACTAGCAGTATTTCCTCTATACATCTTGCCATACTAAGAAAATTCCATGCATCAATTTTTGCTTCATCTTTTATAGTAAAAATACCTCCTTTTACTGACAATATTTTCTAGCTGGAATGAAGGATAATATCCTCCCCTCTTCCCTCTAGGAATCACCAACTCCCAAGCCCTAACCTCGTTACTGAAGTTTTCTTCACTCTGCATTTACCAAGTTTTTTAACTTTGAATTTTTAGTTAGCTAAACCTATCCCCAGATATATGGCACCCATGCTTCTGAACACTTATCAGAACATTTTTCTTGCAGGGTTATATTTATGTAAGCAAATTGCCCGTTACTGTTAGAATTTGATGGGCTCTACTAATAGATTTTAAGTGTTTTTGCAGAGATTTGCCTATTTCACAACACTTAGAAAAAGGTCACGTATGTATCTATCACAACTGAACAGACTCCATTTTCTGAATGAATGGTTCAACTAGAAGGCAGAACTTCACTTAGTTCTTTAAAAAAGATATACGTCACTTGTTCAACAGAGATCAAAGTATGATTTTGGTCTTAGTGTTAGTCAGATTTACAGATCTAGCAAATGCGAGCATAGACATAAGCGACAACCTCAAGGATTAGTTGACAGCAGATACAGTCCTAGAATGACTAATGGACTTTTGAAGTGTTCCAAAAGTCCTGACCTAACCAATACCTACTAAAAACCACAATAAAAGCCCTCTGTATGACAATTTTAAACAACTTAGATAATGCTCTTCTATTCAGTTTAGAACCTATGCTTTTTGTCCTATAAAAATACTTTCACACTAACAACGTAACTTCAACAGAAAGCTTCAACAGAAATGTCCTATCATTAAGAACATCCTTTTTTTCTACCTCAGGACTTTACCTGCAACAGAGTTTGGACGAGGCATTATTAAAGAGCCAGAACTTTGAGCATAAGGAACGGGACCCTCTCCTGTTGGTAGTACTTTTGGCAAATTCTCAGCAGATCCAACGGCTTCCTCTTCTGCAACTGGTGAACAATTATCTGTTCTTCGATCATGACTAATCCCTTGATGTCTTCCAGCTCTGAGACTCCCATCCTTGCTCCATTCCAAACTGGATCCACTACGATCATCATTTTCTGATGAACTGGTTATAGTTGCTGAAAAAGAGAGAAAAAAAAACAAACAACTAAAGTACACGTCAGAGGAAAATGGCACACTCGTGTTAATACACATTATAATTTTCATACTCAAATGGCATTTTGGGCCAGCAGATATTCAAGTATTTCTTTACTGGGTATTTTGTTGAATTTAAGGACTATTATTTATCTAAAACAGCTGAACAACATAGCTTCTCAGATTGGGAAAAACACCTGAGAAAGGAGGCTAGAAAATGTTCTGAAGAATCCAGGTGTATCTTTAGATCTATGTAATTTGTGCTCAGGGGAGGGGAAAAAACCAAACAACCAGCCAAACCAACCACCAAAACATGTATGACTTTTTATGAAGAATCTACTACTTCACCGAAACACGTCTGAACTTCTTTTAAAAATGAAAAATTCTATAACATATCTTGCAAATTTTCAAACCATTCTGTAAACATGGAGACAACAAAAGCTCATTAAGAAGTAAAAATAGCATCTAGAGCAAGAAAAACATTTAAATGCATCTTTTTGATAATTCACATTTTTAAAGACTAATATTATATAAAAAGAATTCAAAATTCAATACATGGAACATGGAGACAACAAAAGCTCATTAAGAAGTAAAAATAGCATCTAGAGCACATTTAAATGCATCTTTTTGATAATTCACATTTTTAAAGACTAATATTATATAAAAAGAATTCAAAATTCAATTATTTGAAAAAACTTGCACAGTTCTTCCAAAGCTGGGAGGCTTTCCACAAGTCTACTTGTGACCAAACATCCTGTACATTGTGAAGCATAAATGATAAAAATTCAATGTTGTTCAGAGATCTAGCTCACCTAAAATAGATAGCTTAGCTACATTAGGATGACAATCTGCCTGCACTCACATACCTGGCAAACTAACCTTGATAGAAAGCTTCCAGCAACTGAGCTATATACTACTCCTTTCTTAAGTACCTACTACATTTCACTATCAGAGAGAGCATACAAGGCTAGATGCATGTTTGATCAGACCCGGTAGAGTATACGAACAAAATTTCAGATTATATTAAACATACTGATTCAGGGTTTTAAAGTATTTCAGTTTACTGCAGTATAAAGTAAATCAGAGGCTCAAATAAAGGCTTTTTTTTGGTTTATGATGTCATCATAAGCCAACCAGAAAACATTTACAAATAATTTCTCAATACTATGTGAAACTTTTTGGCAGCAAGATGTGCTTTTTTTTGCTGTGAAAATTTCAGATGCCGCAAAATAAGCAACATAGAGCTAGACAGATCCCAGCTAAAAGACAACTCAAGACCACACAGGTGTTTTTGGATGCTGCATTACAGAACAGTAGCCTTCCACTGCTGTAGTGATTCACTCAATGAAAGCTGAAACAACACTAACTGCATTATCTAGAGTGCTCCAAATATTCCAGTTTGGTGGCTGAGTGTTATTAGAGGGCATCTTTAGTTCCTCAAGATTGTAGATAATCAAGGCCTCCTGCAATACCTGAAGGTGTGAAGAATTTATACTCCTAAAGACCTACTTGAGTAATGTTTGATAAAACTATGCTAATGTGCTCGCATAAGAACACTTTGCAAATATATACTTTTTTGCACGTTTAACAGTGAAATTACTCTGTTTCATTTAAAACGTTTTCAATACTTAAATTCTCACAAAATAACTGAACAACAAATATTTATTAAAGGTTAAGCCAACACTCAATGCATTTTGAACACTTGAACACAACAGAGGAAAATACAAAACAGGATGAAAGGGCATCAGGATAAAAAAATTAAAAAAAAAAAAAAAATCAATGCCAGTTCAAATAATAATATTTATGTGAACTGTGAGTCCTCCCCAGGTTAAAATTTTAAATGTTAAAGGTATATATGTGGTGATTCTACACTCAACTGACCAAATCATGAAGTAAAACATTCTGGCGTATTAGACCACTAACAAAATGCAAATGCAGACTGTTCCTTAGAACTCTGAGGCTTCTCCAGTCAGAAGAAGCACCAACTATTCTTCTTTCACATCAACTCCACTGCAGCTTCAGCCTTGCAGGGTGATGAGGTATTCATACAACTTTGCATTCTTCCAGCTTAGCCTCGCATTCACAAGAAATTTAAGAACTGGTGATTAAATTCAAGAGCTCATATTCTACAGAAATACCAATAATACAACATACATTTTAGAGGCAATAGAAGAAAAAGCTTTTCAGGCATTCCATTAACCTTTGCACACAGCTTAGACTGTACTTCTGTATGACAAATTTATTTCATTTTCATGGTCGTGTCAAAAAAATCTGGCTTATCCTTAAGTATGAAATATTTAAAACTATGATTCCTCCTGGAGTGAAATGTAGCATCAGGAAACCTTGCTGCTCAAGATTTCCATACTGAAACAGTGACAAGTATCCAGAAAAGCTTACATTTTGGCCAGTAGCCCAGCTTTTTCTCCTACTTAGCTCATTGCTGAAGATTAAAACCTGCCTCCACTACTATTATGTCAAACTCAATAGAAGCAGAGAAGAATTCAACTACAGCAGTAAAACATTAGAAAACTAAAAGAAACCTGAACAATAAGTAAAAAAGAGGGAAAGAGAGAAAAGAGAGATTTTTCCCATCAGAGTCTGCTGGCCCAGAAAACATAATGGTAGTAGAAATACAATGGAAGCCCACATAAGTAGCATGAAAGAGCAAGCTGTTTTCATGGTTGGATGAACTCTGTCAAAGACATTAGAAAACATATACTTGCTAAACATAATTTAAAATGCACACTTACTACTGACAACAAATTTGAATGTACAGATAAATTTGTATTTAAAAAACAAAAACATGGGTCATTTATCAGAGAGGTGCCTCTTATTTCCCTTCTTGGTTTCATGCCTTTATAGATTTAAGGGGTGCTGCCATGGGTTGCCAAGAGACAAAGGGTGTTCAAATTCTCCCTGATTTTGAGACATAAGTGACAGCTCCGCAGAACTGCGGCAGATGATTTTCATATGGTCCCATGATCATGAACCATATGGTTCTGAAGGAGCTATACAGGAGTTCCCCCCACCTTCCTATCTTCTCTAGGGTTTTTCCCCCTGCTCTCACACTCATGCGCTTCACAACTCCACCATCCTCTCTTCTCCCCGTATAATAAAGGACTTACTTTCATGTTTCTCCTATTTTTGAAACTCCTACCTTTTCATTAGTTCAATAAGCAACTTTTATCACTGGGTTCAAACATCCTTTCTTAAAAGTATCAGTGCTTACAAGGTTATACAATGGATGATGTAGTTGTCATGCCAATATACTATTTTAAACAAACATGAGGCTAGTTCTGACCTCATTTAGAACATGGACATACTCATAGAATACGTCAAGCTTGCAAAGCATGGGTAGTAGGTTCATACCAGTATCTACATTTGCCCACTTGAGAGAAGGGAAGCTCTCACTCAAGAACAGGTTTTAAAGACGGTTAAAGAACAGAGCTCCAGCCTATTATCCTGCCTTTCTGGAAGGAAAGAAGGAATCTACTCCACTCCAAAACCAGCAGCTGCTTCTATAGTCTTGGATGAACTATGCGTTACTGATACTGTAAATGTATTTATTCCAAGACTTCATGAAGTATCTGCATAAGAAATGCATCTTCTGTGACATTAAACTGCATATACAAAAGATGCACACGTGCCTCCCCTGGGCTGCAGTACCTCACAGAAGAGCTCAGCAAGGCTGAAAGTATGTAATTACAGAGAAACAGGATCCCTTTTCCCCCTTCTATATCACGTACCAGAGAAGCAATTTAGTGTATTAGTAATGCCAATTTTTATATTCACATTGATGCAACTCTCTCCGATATAAACAAAAGTTGCATGCAAAACAGCGTGCAGTCCTTAAACTTTTTTGCAAAGTCAACTAAGGTTTTCAGTGCGGTGCCACTTTAAACAAATGAACAAACACATTGGTTTAGATCTCCAAACAACTAAGTATTCCAAACCAACATGACTCCTCTTTTTATAAAAGGTAAACGCTCACCACTTACAGAAGCCTTAACAAAGGTCCCAAATCTTTAAGAAACACACCCAAGCAGAAGTGCCTAATAGTCAGTCTACACATCACTTACAGACCTAGTAAAAGCTTAAGCATAGATGCATTTATGAAGACAGAAGTATCTTTGTAATCATGTCCTATTTGGGAAGCCTGTTTTGTTTTAATGGCACAACTCTCATAGATCCCTGTGTCATTCAAAGAACTGATTTAAACTACTCTATTAAAAAAGCAAAACCCCTATAAAACATTTTAAACAAGAAAATGACTAAGGTATACTGACAGATAAATATTTTTTGCAACAAGAGGCATTACTGTTTCTTCTAGTCATACATTGCTGTATTTTTACACCAATATACTCACTTGTACAATCGTTTCAGTCTGCTTTACACTTGCATCTGTGTAATCAAAACAGGAAACCCTGAATTCCAACAAAACCTACAACTAACTCTATCTTGAGTACTCTATTCTCAAGTCAGGCAATGTCTGAAATCTGTGAACCCAAGAGCAACAATTCTGATATACCCTTTACTTTACAGAAAAATGTTAATGCTATCTCAAAACTAGATCTTACACAAAATTGACCATGGACAATGGCTTTTATCAGTCTATCATGGAACGAGTTCACAAAATCATTTTCTAAAACTGAAGTACTTAAGTGTTATACAAATGAGTCTTTTGACCCATGATGAACATCTCTTTTAGGATAACTGATCAGTAAAAATAACATTATGTCATAACTTATGACTTAATTACTTCACTTTATAATAAAATGCAAAAACATGTATAAAGTCAGAGTAAAGTGTTATCAACTGCGTTATGAAAACATGTATTATCACTACTTCTTGGCAAGTACTACACCAATGATCATCATGGTAGTATTCATAATGGCAGGCAGAGACCACGTTCACTTGGAATTCCTTCTATAAACAAAAGTTGTAAATCAAAAAGTACTAAGTTCACAGTCAAAGACAATGACACATCTTAAGTTTACTTTATCAAATCTAGGCATTTAAGATTTAGAATTGCTTCCCTTTTTCAGCCTCCCTAAATTTAGTCCATCAGCTAGACTTAAGTAAAACTGAAAGCTCACTTTTGTATACTGAGAAAGCATCAGGTTAGGGGGCATTTTGTGCTTTGTTTTTGTTGGTAAGCTTAACAGCTGTTACAAAATCAATTTTAAAAGGGATCAATTGGTTAAGTCAGCATTTAAAAAAAAATTGACTAAACCAATAAAGAAGAATAAACCCTCCTACAACAGTTTATAACAACATGAAAAATATGCTTTCTACATCTTAGTCTGACCTTCCAGAAAGTAATATTAACGCAGCCACCTGGGTGCCCAAAGGTACAGGTAGATAGCGGTACAGACAAAGACCCATTAGGGCAGGGAGCAGAAAAAGGGAAGACGGCACAAACGAGGCAGCAAAGAATTTAGATTTCTTCTTTAGTACTGAACAGACTTACTGAAATATTCAGCTAGTTGGTTTGGATATTGTTAAATATTCAGTTTGGAGCTATATAACAGTTGGTCTGTGATGGTAGCTGCCTCTCTAAAGATAACTGACTCCCTATAGGAGATGCATATATAGCCTCAGTTCAGTCATCTATTCAGTGGAGGATCACACAATTTCACCTCTTCCATGATGCCCCATTTTAGCTTCATTTTCATGCCAATTACCCAAAAGTTTGCAGTGTTTTAAAACAGTTTGATTTAGGTTATTCTCATAAGAAGTAGCATCAATTATTTTTTCCTCAGCTGGAAATTAAACCAGCTTCAAGCTATGCTGTGCTTCACCATAGTGAAGTGCATTGTAGAGATATATATAATGGAAAAGAAAAAAAGGTAAAAGAAAATAAAAAATGGAGCGAAACAGAGGAAATCAATGATTTTAAAGGAAAACATGGAGAAATTAGAACTGCACCAGGAAAACAAAAGACGACAAATGCACACCTAACAACAGAAACTGTTATAGCCAAAGAATATGATTTCAATCTTTCAAGTACAGAGGATTTGAAATGGGATCCATGGACAGCGTAAAATTGAACACAATGACATGAAGCAGCTATTCAGACTTGTACTATTAAGAGAACATTAATTTCTATTAATCGCATTATTAATTACGATGCTTACCTATAATTCCACTGTCCTTGCTCTCCAGGGTAGAGCTAGGGCTGCTAATGGTTCCACAGGGACTGCCTTTGTTAGCTGCTGTTTTGCCAACACAGCTATTGAGAGTTGAGCAAGGACTATCAGTGCTAGGTGACGTAGTGCTGCTTGTGAGGGTGGAACATGGACTCACTCCTTGACTGGCTACTGTACACTGCAATGTGAAGAAAAATGAGTAGTTATTGCACAGGAGGCAGTACACTACTGTGCTGAAAATTAGAAACATCAAGGTGAAGTAGAATAAGAACAAAGCAAAGAGCCCATTTTTCAAGCAAAAGCTTCAAGAAGCAGAAGCTTTATCTTGATTTGGAACCTTAATGACATGTTTTCAGATTACTCTTAAAAAGTGACTCCTGAAGAAAAAAGAAATTTCACAGTTCAGTGGAAGAGCTGCAGTGAGGCAGATTTCTTCTCTATTAAACATTTTACTGGATACCCCTCCCCCCCGCCGCCAGTATTTATTCTTTGGGTTAAAAAGCACTAGAACTGCAGTCTCACATTTCACTATCATAGAATCACAGAATGGTTTGGGTTGGAAGGGACCTTAAAGATCATCTAGTTCACCCCCCCTGCCATGGGCAGGGACACCTTCCACCAGACCAGGTTGCTCAAAGCCCCACCCAACTGGCCTTGAAACACTTCCAGGGATGGGGCATCCACAACTTCTCTGGGCAACCCGTTCCAGTGCCTCACCACCCTCATAGTGAAGAATTTCTTCCTTGTATCTAATCTATATCTACCCTCTTTCAGTTTAAGGCCGTTACCCCTTGTCCTATCACTACATGCCCTTGCAAAAAGTCCCTCTCCAGCCTTCTTGTAGGCCCCTTCAGGTACTGGAAGGCTGATATAAGGTCTCCCCGGAGCCTTCTCTTCTCCAGGCTGAACAACCCCAACTCTCTCAGCCTGTCTTCATAGGAGAGGTGCTCCAGCCCTGTGATCATCTTTGTGGCCCTCCTCTGGACCCACTCCAACAGATCGATCAATGAAACCCAAGATGCACTAAGATTTATGAGGCCTGGGACTAAAAGCGGAGAGAGGAAGGGGAAGAAAGAGACATTGGTAGTTACTGTTCAGTTTTGGTTAGCAGATGAGTTTCATATGGATAGTAGCTGCTTGCTTCTCCCCAGTTCCTCTACCCGCAAATGACAGAGAAAGACTGTCAAATGGAAGTGAACTTCTCAGGAAAAAACAAACACACACCCCAAAATGCATGGTCTTATTTTAACAAACCACTGACATTTTCCATTCTCATAAGTCACTGAGAATAGAAGGAAAAAAGAGTTCCTCCTAAATACTAAAATAAGGCAGAGAGAACCCTAGAAGCTATTCACATTCATAGTAGACTAGATTTAACTTTCCAGAAATGATGAGTAGTCTATTCTTTTTTTTTTTAAGAATGCAAGATAAACTCACATTTTCAAAACAAACACACACACTCTTGTTATAATTAATTTACAATTCTATTACAATATGACTATTAAAATGGATTGTATTTTGGTAAGTATCAAGTAACTGCAACTAGCAAATAGAGGAAATAACATTAGTCCTCTCAGAAATAGGATGAACATTAAATATATTATTTTCCATTATCCTACCATGACTTCATTTTTCTCTTCTATATGAGCAGAAGTTGGGATCCCTTCTCCCAGTAAAAAACCCAATCTTGTCATCAATTCTTGTGCTGCAGGAGAACAGCTCGAGTCTTTATCAGGCTTTGCTTTGGAGTGGGGGGATAAAAGTTGGTAAAGATTAGTGTCTTACATTTGGAAACTGTTACAAGAGGTAGAAAAAGTACAATCAAATGTAAACACCAGTTCTTCTGTCAACAATATATCTAACAGAGAAGCTAATGCCATTTAAACTTTCTGTCCATTAGACTTCAAATTGTTGGTGGGTCTTGGATCCTCTGCATATCTGCACAAATCTAGGGGAGAAAAAAAACCACTCTGCCAGTCAGAACAGAAATGGTTAAGTACAACCAGTTCATCACTGGACTGATGATGGATGTGATTATTCTCCTAACAACAGCATTAAACTCAACGCTATCAAAGCTCAGTGGCAGACTGAAATTCTGTTCCAGTAATTTTTTTTATAAAGTTTTCTGTAAATGTTAAAAATGTGAAAAGTAGAGGTTAATAATAGAGATGTTTTGTAATCTCACAGTTAAACGCTACAACTAATACCATACGGTTTTTGTTGTGCTTGCTATGCAAAGGATGTGACACCAGTTCTAAATGTCCCAGCTTTTCTGGATACAAAAATGTTTAACTTTATCAGTACAGTGCTTTAAAATGTCTTCTGGTGTCCAACAGATATAATGAGACAAAGTTCAAAATGAGGCAACCTCCAACAAAAACAGCCAATCACAGACCTGCTTAGGAAAAAACACCTATTGCTACTATAATCTCACAAACTAGCATCTTCTGCCATTTTCTTTCTTTGATGCCAACAGTTTGGCATCACCTACCAACCTGTAATGCTCTTCCCTAGCAGAAACATTTATACCAGTATTTATTTCTCTTGTCCATTAAAGAAAAAGAATAATATGTAGGCCTGTCCCATCCTCAGGTATAAACAGTCAGTTAATTAAGGAGCATCATCTAACTACTCTGAGAAATAGCTCACAGCAGGAATTCTGAGCTACAGAACTGCTGGCTGCAGTAGCTACCACCTGACTCTGCAAAGAGGGGAAAAAAGCAGGAGCACCCGTCCCGCTACTTCCCAATCAGCGCCGTCTAAGCAAGGCACTGAGCTTCTGGGTGTCACCCGCACACAACCGAAATACAGTAGGGATATCCAAACAGTTTTATCAGTTTAAAATTTGGAGACTTAGAATCACAGAATCATTAAGGTTGGAAAAGACCTCTAAGATCATCGAGTCCAACCGTCGACCCAGC
>NW_008794603.1:2830977-2840730 GCF_000699145.1 Aptenodytes forsteri | reverse complement strand
ACACCCCTAGGCTCATCTCTAGTGAGCCTGGCTTTATCCCCTCCCCTTCGAACCTAGTTTAAAGCCCTCTCAGTGAGCCCCGCCAATTCATGAGCCATGATCCTTTTCCCCCTGTGAGACAGCTGGACTCCATGCAACATTGACTTCATGCAACAAAAAGTTCCTAATTGATAAGGAGTGCCTCAGGAAGAGTGAAGAAAGGGAGAGAGATGTAAGCGTATGGACTTACTGATGAAGTTTAAGAGAGGACAAGCCTCTCAGCTGCACTACCTTCTACACTATCAACTAGCAGAGCGGGGCAGAAAGCCGGGGCGGGAAGGCTGAACTGCCCTTTTTACTTTCGTCTTTCCTTTATGGCTTCAATAAGCCAAATGAGCGTCAGGACAGTATTTACTCTTCATGAAGGGCATATGTTACCTAACCACGTAAGACACAGCTGACATTCACTGGTATTTGCAATAAATAGCACATTTTTCCCTAAGCTGCAGAGTGTAAGAAAAACATAGAAAACAATGATTTTAACTGAACAGCTTGACCAGTAAGCATTACTTCAACAATGTTTAAATTTTGAGTGACATAAAACCCATGGTTTGCAAACATGAGTAGTTTACTAGTCAACCATCCTTCTTTATTTCACTCAATGCCTACTTGAACACACGTATTTCTTAATTTTGTGGACAGCTTAAGGTTTTACTCTGGAAGATGAATTATCTGATTCTCACTTAATCCCAAAAGGAGGAAGTCTATAAAATGGTGTCTTTTTTGAAAGCAGATAGCAGAAGTTTTTGTATCTCAGAATATTTTGCAAATTGACAGGTCTTAGAATATTTGACTGGAAAATATATTTTCTCTGTAAAATTGTCATTTTGAGGATTACAATTAATCTTTAAAGTTACAATCCTGGAAATTACAGACTTCGTGAAATCAACGTCTTCCTTCTTCTATCAAAGTTACAAAACCCTATTATATTTAAATTTTAATCTTTGACAAGCCTGAGTAAATGTTAGGCACAGTACCAAATTCAGTTCAGCAACAGAGATAAAAGCCAAGAGTCTAAGTTGTTCAACCCAGCAACCACTGTTTAATCCTTAAACACTAGAGTTTAATTTTGACCTTCAGCAGTCTCACTGTCTGGGACTACAACTCTGTGAAGAGGAGGATCATCATGAGATGGTCACCTTTAGATTAGGGAGATGAGGACTACATGCTTTCCTAGTTGGATGTAAAACTTTAATGCCAGCACTAAGATGGCTGTGAAGATGGAGGCACAAGGGGGACCAGGGTAACCATGACATATCAAATAGGGCATACAGAAGAAGACGGTAAAAACAATTACAATGAGTTCTATTTTCACTAGTAAGTATCAAAAATAAGGGGCTTTTTAAGAAAGAAAACATTGGCTTTTAAAACTGTAGTTTCCTTTAAAATTGAAGCAAAAGGAAAACAAAAAATTATGCAGCTGGAACCTCATCAGTTACATGCAATGACTTTAATGACGTCAGTTAAACTGAAAAATTAATCTAAAATTACAAGGCACATGAAATCCATGTTACAGTGCATATAGTCATAGGCCAACATAGGGGTTATTTTGCTTTGACCATGACATTCACTGTCAAAGCCACACTGTTATGCACTACTCAAATTTAATGGACATGAAACTTTTCAAGAATACCAATTAACTCCAGGGAGGTAGCTTTTCCCAGCTTTGCCAACACAGGAGTCTACTGTTACTGCCTTCTTATTTAGCAAGCTTTTACAAAATTTCTAAAATGAAGCACCGTACCCAGTGCAGAGCCACACACTTGGAATCAATTTACATTAAAAACAAGTTCAGAAAATTCTAGTAGGTCTTTGGCATATGTAGCAATCAACAACACTCGGACATCATTTTGCCTGCAGTACATGCACAGCTCCAAGAATTGAGACAGTTATAAAGATTACGTAAGTATAATGGCAAGCATCTCCTCCTTAGCACAAGCATGTTAAACCTGCAAAATATTCTTACAAATAAAGAATCAGATTTCCTTATTATGCAGGCTCCTTTGTATCACTCTGTCTGAAATGAACAGCTGTTCTACCAAACAGAGTATCACTGAACAGACTCTTACCATTTTGACTGGGTTCTCCTTGCTCTGATCCTTTTCTCAGCGGTAGAGCTGCCTCACCTGGCACTCTAGGACTTTCCACATACTTGGGCTTCCTCATCGGACCTGCAATGGGAATGAGATGAGTGTATCTAATTTTTTCCAGATGGACCGCAAATTTCATATGTACAGTGTCTA
Organism: Aptenodytes forsteri; assembly: GCF_000699145.1. Classification (NCBI taxonomy): domain Eukaryota; kingdom Metazoa; phylum Chordata; class Aves; order Sphenisciformes; family Spheniscidae; genus Aptenodytes; species Aptenodytes forsteri. The sequence goes on along the minus strand of NW_008794603.1, from coordinate 2,838,448 downwards.
TTCTCCGCGATGCAACAGAAGTAGAGGAATTATTTCTTACATACACAGCTGCTACCGTAAAGACTAGTGAGCTGCTGCACTTCCACTCTTGTGAGAAAGAATCACTCTCTTTGGGCTTTTTGGAATGCAAAGCCTGCTGGAAAACAAAACCAATCTGCTTGCTGTGACAAACCTGAAAAAGTTTCCTGTATATGTCAAGTTTCAATGGGCCTCCTCGGTTCAGAGCTTTTATTCTCGATTATAACAGGAAGCTAATTTTGTTATCAGCATCTTTGAAGCTAGGAGAAAAAGACTACAGGCAGACAACTTGCAACATTAACACGCTAAATAATTCAAACCCAAGAAGCTTTATATTACAGCATATTTTCTCTAAATACTGACACATGCCCTGATCATAAGGAATGGTGAAGATGAGTTCAAAAAACAAAAGAAAATGTTAGTGGCTACTAATGGTTTCTGGTTTCATTAAACAGCAGCATTCCCAGTTCACATACATATTAAGTTCAAACATACCACCTTCAGTATTAAGAACTGTGTATTCACACACACGCACGCATACTTTTCAAAAATTAAACTGATTCACCCTTTACTCTCACTTTTAGCTTTGTGCTTTGGTTTCAAGCTGTTTACGATTCTATACTTTGCTAAATATGGTTTAGTAGCAACCACAGGAAATGTTAACTACACAACTTATCTAACAGAAGGGGAATGGTGCTGCTCTCTAAAGGTTTACCAGAAAAAGTATACTGGTACTATTGAATCAACAGACATCTGCTTGCACTACAAACACAGGGTGAAATTCTGATCTTAATTCAGCAACTGATAGTACTGGCAGGTAAACTGCTACACTGATGCACAGTGTATCATAGAACTGAAACTCCACCATATATTTATCCACATCTGAAAAATATGTCAACAGAAGTAAAGGCATTTGCAACACTAAGAGTTTTGGAAAAGCATGAACAGGGAAACTTGCAAAGTTACACACTGGAAAGCTAAGACATTTAAATGGCATGGGGAATGGAAACATCATCATCAGTGGTACTGAAAACTCAAACCCGAATTTCTGTCCTAAATTTTCATTACGACAATCCCAATTTCTTATAATGTGTGTAACAAAGCCACTTGAAAATTTCAAAGTTTTAGTGAGCTTGAGGTGTGGTAGGTGATTCCAGTGTTTCATCCAGAAGAACCTAAATATTAGCTGGCAGTCCCTAGAAACACAGTCAGTTGCTGGGCTTAACAAAATACTAAACCAGAGGTATTTCTGTGGATTTCCCCAGCTTTGGCAATAGACAGTGATTTTCCCTTCTTATTTAAATACAACCTCTTGTTATATTACAGAGCTACAATCTCAGGTTCTCTCTATCATGCAACATCATCGTAACAGTAGGAAAGGAAGTTTCCTCACTTGAAAATATGTTCGACATGCTACAGCCAAATGATTTTTAAATACGTACATTAGGCCACAGTGACAAAGCACAAGAGAAAACCATTCTACTGGCAGCATTCCACTTTTGCATCTTGCATGTTTGTATATTACTCTTATTATTTTATTCATAATAATAAAATCAGTCTCAAAAGCAAGCATGCAGAACTTGGCATATTTCATGAAGAACATTTCTTCACATTGTGATACTCCACAGAATCCTGAACTTACATGGTCACATGTTTGTTTGTTTGTTTAAATCAAACAACCTCAGAGCTGAATTCTGTCAAATTCAAATGGGAGAAGCTGAAATGCTGGAACTCAACTCAAATACTGTATTATATCTACACTCTTAAGTGCTAGATTACATTATATATCCCGGGAAAGAAGAAAACGCAACCACAAAATGGCAGCAATGTTCTATTTTGGGAACTCCAAAAAGTGAATGTTTTTCACCTCTGACCAATTCAGTAAAAAAGGTGTAACAACAAACATGCACCTCTAATGAACACTCCACAGGTTTATGGAAAAGGCTGTGATGAATGCAGATGTAGTACTAAAGATCAGAGAATCAGACCAGAAAGAAGTTAATAACTTTGTCTTTAAAGCTATTCAAATTCTTTAACCCAGAAATTGTTTGAAAAGATTCGGTCACTGGAACAGGCTCCCCCCCGGGAAGTGGTCACGGCACCAAGCCTGTCAAGAGTTCAAGGAGTGTCTGGACGATGCTCTTAGTCATATGGTTTAGTTATAGGTAGTCCTGCGAGGAGCAGGGAGTTGGACTCAGTGAACCTTATGGGTCCTTTCCAACTCGAGATATTCTATGATTCTAAGAAGGCAGAAAAGGTGTTGGAGCCTCATACTGAACAATAAAAAGGAGAAAAACCCTTGAATACAGGTGCTTACTAAGTGAGCCCCATTTGTCCCCATCTAACCAAAAGAAGCCAGAGTAGTACAAAAATATTAATGTAAGTGTAATTAAACAGCATTTAAGCACTACAAAAGGAATCGACAGTTTGAAATACTGCCTGGCTGGAGAGGAAGGACTGGCCGTTAGGACTGCCACGCTCTCTGGTGAAGCTCTTCCAGATCCTGGAATGAACAATTTCCCCACAAACTTTCCTTCCACCCTACCCATTCCAAACTGTCCTTACAGGAACCCAGGTCCCAGCCCAAGGCTCTCTGTCACAACTGTACTTCCTCACATATCAGTGCAACTCAATTCCCCAGCCAGGCTCAGTTTCTCTTACTTCCCTACTCCTCTCCAAGGAAGCTCTTCTCCCCTTGCTTTCCTACTGTATCCCTCTCTTGCTTTCCCAGTACATTTCACTCTGCAGTTTAAGATCAGTGGAAAAGACACCAGACCTTCTCACAGCAGGGCTTTGGTCTTCATCAGGAGCATCTAAATAGCACTAAAATTCTTAAGCACTAACAATTATCAACACTATGCTATACATGCCTTGTTTCCCAGATCTTTCACTTGCTCAAATGCATTACAGTTTCCAAGTTACGTATTTTGTTTATAACCAGAATTAAAACTACTTTCAGAAGTCTTTTTTAAAAGCACTTACCAAATAGAAAGTCTAAGGCTACAGTGACTTCATCTTCCAAGTCATGCCAATATTTGGCTTTCAAAAAACATTCCTTTTAGATTCTTTATTTAATTAAACTTATGATAGACTTGAAATCAAAACAAAATCCCAAGATCTCAGCTAAGTGTGTTCCCTGGTTCGACTGGTTAAGTTTGCACTGACATGCTTTTAGCCAGCTGAAGCTCTAGAATCAAGATGTGTTTCCAAGCTCCACCTTTCATCAGTAATAAGCCCATACTGAAAGCAGGTGATAAATTCAAGTACTAATGTATTTCTTACATCTCTCAGTAATAAACTACTGACAAGGCTACCTGATTTTTTTTTCCTTTTTTTACAAACAGAAAACAATCAATAAAACAATACACAGTACGCAAAATCGTTAAGCCTTTTAAGAAGCAGACCTACAACACTGCCGCAGGCCATGGATTTTATTATTACGAAACTTTGCAATTTTCAAGTCGTTTCACTTCCTGACTCTGCCTGTTGCAGAACTAGGGACTGGGTGATGGAAGGCCTTTTGCAAACAGTTTAACTTACGGGTAACGAGAAGTGGAACAGCAGCAGGCCAGGAAATGCTGCCATCCAGGATTTGAGTCCCAGTTACTTCTGTGTCCACACTGTAACTGCGGAGTGCCAGAACTCTGGATCTGAGCACTGACCAGCGCCTCCGAAGGCGGCCAGCACTGAAGCCAGGAAGCTCTAAGAAAGCTAGAAGCACATGAACCAAGGGCAGTTCATAATACATCTTTGGAGTAACAGCTAGCTATGCTCCATGTCCCATCCCCTCCTCTAAACTGAACTGCCTGTTCATCAGCTGAATGAATTCAGTCCTTCCTTCCCTCAGGATGTCTTGGATCAGCAACACTTCCATGAAGAAAGCAGCTGTGCTCAGTCACCCCTGCTGACAGTGTCTATTTTTCTCTGCCCTCGGGAGCCTGTTCACTGAAGGAAGACAGGACATTTTATAGGGTCCTGTGAAGGAACAGTACAGTGACGTTTATGTAGTGCATCTGTAAAATAAGGAAAATATCCCACAAGTCCAAAGTTTTATCATACTGTTTTCTGCACTCTGAGTATCATTAGTAAAGATGACAAAATTGTGGGCACAGTTTTTAAACTTCCCTGACTTAATCACTATAATCACAGCAGTATACTGATACCTGGTTAGAGAATCACTGACCCAGCACAAAACAAATGTTAATGAATCCTATGTCTTAACGGTTCATAATCCCACACAGTGATTTTACAGGCCTATGATATGCCCATTTTTAACCAACGTATCTTCATGAGTTTTGCCTGCTACAATCTTAAAGGAATCTTTAAAGAGCAATGTTTTTGATGGAAGCACTTAATATTCATAATGTAGCTTACACAGATTTCACATAAAACTCAAACCGATATTGAAAGGGTTTTAAATTAGTTTGTAGCTTTTCAATCCCTTAAAGCTTATAGAATAACACATTAGATACTGTTTGACTGAGAAATCATGCATTTCTAAAAAGAAAGGCATGAAAAAAGATTTCAGATAAGTATTCTTTTATACTATAATATCATGAACAAAGTGCCAGATTGAAAAGCTGGTTTTACAAATATAACCTCATCAGTTAAAAGATTTATATAACAAGCTCAGTTCTCTCATTTCCTAAGGAAACCAAGCTAAAAAAAAAAACCACAGAGAAAGGGGCTTAGTTATCAAGTTATTAAGCAAGATCTTTCCTTCCCACAAAAGTTCACAAACTTACCAAGTAGAAGCCTAAGTCTCATGACATGGAAGAGTTCCAGTAGATAAAACTAAAAGGCTACTGGTAAATTCCAAAATAATTGTAAAAGTAATTTTTCACTATTTCTGAAGCCAACATTTGTCAATCATGACCATGACTCCGTGTCTACAGCTACTTATTCTTTTAGTATACATGGACAGCTATAACTGCATCCACAGATCCACAGATGCTACTGCAGCATTTGACAAGTGATGACTTCTAATTAGTTTTACAATGAGATTTCAAGAAAGCAATGAAGGATACAGCTAGCACCTTTCCTTAAGTTAAATATACAAAATATAACCAAAGGTAGAGATTTCAAAACAAAGGAGGTGAATGTCCCATTAAACAACAACAAAAATACATCCTCAATAACAACAAAAAACAGTTTTAAAATAAAATAGCCTATAATGTACTGGAATCAGAGAAAAAAAAAAAAGACCAAAAAACCCCAAAACAACAAACAACAAAATAGGCACAAACTGAGTTTCAGTCCTAGTGGATAATCACCTCACTGTGCTACTGCCTTGCTAAGTGCTACTTTGCCACTACAGCCTTTCAGGTCTCACTGTCCTCCTCTCACACCAGTAACAAAGGGAGAAGTACTTACCTACCTACCTCACTTGAAAGTGCTTGCAGTATTTTGATAAAACAGAATTGGCTTGCCAGTTATTCTTAGTATGTGGTACGTAAGTTGCACACTGCAAACAACTCCAGTAGGCTGGCTTCCCTCCTCTCTTCCTCCTTATTGCTAGTATGTAACTTAGGACTGCACTTTAGGCTTTCAACTTCTCCTCCTTTTTCTGGTCTGCAATCTCCCTCACTAACAAAGTAAACCCCATTCAGAAAGCACTGGAGAGAGGCTGTAGGGCTGATGCTAACTATACCACATCACCCTTGATAAGGTGGTTTTCTTGTCTTCAATTTGGGTCTTCAAATAGCATCCTTCTGCTTGGCTCAAAATTCAAGGGCACACCAAAGTTCTCTGAGACATCCCACACTTGGTTTATTAAAAAAACACAGTATATTTAGGCTATGACACTTGCGGTCATACAAAGTGTCCCATCCTTCCTTTTGGCAACAGTCTCAGATACTTCATTAAGTCTCTGAAAACTACACTGATTTCCTGCTAATTTTCATGAGTACTTTAAGGCTGACTGCTTTTAAAGACAAGTTGCAACTCTCTCCGTTTTGGCCTTAGGCTCCCCAGGGTAACGTACTGCCCCATCACACTGCAACTGACCTGAAAAAGCATGGCCTGCCACATCACAGGCCTACATACGTTATGCCCCAGGTATGATCTGGTTCTACAAGAGCACTGAGGCATTTCATTACTGGACCTACCTGTTCTTTCAGATTTCCACCTAAAAGTGGAATATGGGAATATGGTGATAACCTAATTTCTTAGCTAAGAAATACTGGGCAGGGAATGTAAGTCATATGTGAACATATGTTTATATCTCTACCTAGAGACTATGAGATGATTACATTTCTTAAACTAAAAGATAGCTTAGTTACCAACTATCACCAGAGGGTGCTCTTTCAACGCTATTTCGTAATGAAAACAAGGGGCATTGGCCCTGGTGAAAGCAGCTAAAAATACATTCCTTTGAAACAAAATCACATTCTTTAAGGAGACAATAGTCCAAATCTGTCATTTGTAAGCAGAAGTATAATTAGATGTATCAAAGCTGAACAACAAAAAGCAACCATTCTAAAAGAACCAGAGCAACATGTAGCAGTCATGTAAAATAGATCAGAATGGAAATATCTTCAGGATGTATTTTTAACACTCACACTTTAAGCTGTGGAGGAGACCCTTTATTGAATTTTCTTCCTCACAAACTAATGTGGAAGTGACTTACAGTACTTACAAATCTGATACACAACACTGCAATAACTAGGAAAATTCATGGTAACTTTATTTTCATGCACTAATCTAGAACAGGACACATGAACTAATCCATGGATGAAAAAGGACCCATTTAAACGTGAACTGTATCTGCACAATGAAAGCTCTTTTCCAAAAGTGTAAGATGGCTGAATCAGGTCTTATAAAAGGTTTATCTGGGTCAGTATTTTATCAGTAGCAAATGGCAGAGAAGAATCTAAGTTAGGGAAAACATACTTCCCTGGTACACTTTTCCTGACTTGTGTTAAGTGGCTTATTGTTTCCTGAGTCAGAAGCGGTCACTGTCTAAGAGTTCTAGATGGATTTTCCTTCCAAGAATTTATGCCGGCCCTTCTTTAACAATCTGCACCATCCACAAGTTAACCCAACATTGCATAAAATCGTAATCATACTGTCTCCTTTTCCCACCAATTGTCTTTCTTCCAGGCAGAAAAATACCAGCCAAATCTATTTAAACAATTTCTCCTTCAGAGCCGTGCCACACCATTAGTCATTCCTGCAGCCCTTCTCTAGCTCTTTCCTAGCTCTACTGTAGATTTTTAAATTTGGTATCACCAGAGCTACACCAGTATCTTCCCAAGGTAGATGAACTACAGATTTATACAATTCCATAATGATACTTTTTTTTTTAATGATCTATTGCTTTCCTAGTATTTTTTAATGCTTTTTTGACTGCAGAAGAGCTGATTTTCCATAAGATTATTGTAACTTAGAATCATAGACTCATAGAATCATTGAGGTTGGAAAAGACCTCTAAGATCATCAAGTCCAACCGTTG
>NW_008794603.1:2794263-2830398 GCF_000699145.1 Aptenodytes forsteri | reverse complement strand
CTCTTCCCCAAGCCTGTAGCGCTGCATGGGGTTGTTGTGGCCGAAGTGCAGGACCCGGCACTTGGCCTTGTTGAACGTCATACAATTGGTCTGGGCCCATCGATCCAGCCTGTCCAGGTCCCTCTGCAGAGCCTTCCTACCCTCGAGCAGATCAACACTCCCGCCCAACTTGGTGTCGTCTGCAAACTTACTGAGGGTGCACTCAATCCCCTCATCCAGATCATCGATAAAGATATTAAACTTGTGCATCTCCTTCCTAATCCTCTGAACTGGCTTTCCCTCCCATCAGTGTTAAATGAATCTGTATCTGTATTGATACTGGGGATTGCCCTGACCCAGGCGCAGGACCTTGCACTTGGATAGCTTATCGCGTGCAAGAGGAACTGCTTCCCAGTGTTCTCAAGATCAGTGCACAAAACTGAAGCCTTGGGTGAAACCAGTTCTCTTACCTAGTCTAGTCTCAAGTATCAGGTATGCTGATTAATTTATTAATTAAAAGTTTTCATTAAAGTTTAATTTAAAAGCTAACTAAAAGTTCTGTTGCACATTTATGGGAGTCTGTTCCGGCAGTCATCTTTGGCATTCACTGATGTCTTTAAAAGCTGCTTCCTTTCTCTGTTCAAGCATGATGGTATCAATAACTTAAGTCAGCAAACATTTACTTAAAGGGCAGGAGCAGTATCTTTCATTCACACCCTAACTCCAACAACCAATTTTTTGGAACCTCGTTTAGAAATCATTATTTTCATTCTTTTAGTTGACCCTCCTAAATCAGAGTACAATCAACTATTATCCCTTTAAGAATATGAATATTGGTTTAGTTGCACACCTGTAAGATTACCAATCCAAGCAATGTTCATTCTAGCTTTATAGTAGAAGAAACTCAACTTACTGTGACAGTTTTTCATTTACTGCTCCCCTTCCCAGAGTTGTCCTGCTGGCAACTTTTTCCTTGTGTTTGTTTCTGCTCTTTTATCCACCTCCTCCTTGATGAACTATTTCATTAAGGAAGCTTTTGACTCCAAATGAACCGGTTCTGCCAATACTTTTAGGCTCCTTAGTAATTTAAGACATAGTTTCTCTTTTTCCTCCTTTTATGGAGTTGAGGACTGAACTGGGGCCAGAACCACTGTCTCTTCTCACAAAGAAAAAGCTCCCCCACCTCCTATGCAAATAATTAAAACACAATGTCACTCACAGTAGATTGTGCAAATGGGATTGTGCAGCTTTCCGTGTTCCAGTGAAGAAGTTCAGCTTGCTCTCCCATGATTTTGCCTGCCCATGTGTTACGAGGTTCTAGTGGCTGACCTACTTGCAGATGGATGGGAAAAAAGCAGCTATGACCACACACGCACTGCAGCAAAGATGCCTCTCTCAGTTGTGCACATTTGTCATCATGCCTGTCCACTGTGATAGGAACAATAAAATAGCTAACAGTGCTAACATACTGATCTCCTAGAGTACGAGGACTGATCAGTTCAGTCTCAAGCCTGAACCCCTACCTAGAGGGGTAGCGGATGAGAGAAAAGAAATGAAAAGTGGGATGCCAGAGATCAGGATAGCAGTTTCAAAGAGACACCAAAACCAAGAAGTCCTGTGTTGGTCCAGGGGGTCCCCAGACTAGCAATTTCCAAATCTGTTCTGAACAGATACCTCTAACTTGCTAAACATTAAGCTACCTAAGTGCTTTTCCTCAGTGAGATGAGTCCAAACATGAGAACTGATAATTACATTATTCATGGAACAAATATGCCTATGATGGAACAAAAGCCTCTTAGTCTAAAGGGACAGAACGAAAACACCACAGTCCCCACAGTACCTCTGTGGCTAATCCATACTGGCAAAAGCATTCTATCTCTCTGAGTCATCTGGAGTAGAAAACTACAAAGAGGTATACAACATTCACAAGGAAAAATCATTTCAAGCATAACATCCTTTTCCTACCATTGCATTTTTAATTAAAAAAAAAATTTAGATAAACTCAAAAAAACCCTGAAGCAACTTAGAAGTTAAAATAAGTACTTTTCCATTGTTTTAAAGCATAAATTAAACAGTTTCTGTTTGGATTTATACATTGCTTTAATGTAAATTTACAAACTGGCCTTATATTTTGTTTGTTGTTTTTCATATGGTACTACTGCTAAATGATATAGTAAATCACCAAAATTTACTAAGATGTTCAAAATGTTTGCAATACCTTTTGCTTAACAAGATACAGTCAAAGAATTTGCTTTCTTTCAAGCACCATCTATCTATGAGCGTGCAACTTTCTAAAAAGATACGAAATTAAGTATAAAACATACTTCCGTCATTAACTATATCACTTTTGGTGGAACTAAAATGCTGTTTTTTCAACAGTTTTATGTGATGGATAACCAGACTGCGAGCAGATGAAGCAAATACAGAAGGAAAAAGTTTGCTCGAGTCGTGCTCAAAATGCTGACACATTTTAAAGAAATGACAATGGACAGAAATACTGTCTCAGGCAGTAGCGAAGCCAAGCAAAGAGGTGAAATTAAAACAAAAATCAAAACGAAAATACCCCTCTGAAGCCACAGATTAACACCCACTCGGAAATATGCAGAAAGGGCAACGAAAGGAAAAGCAGTAAGAGCAACTTGTCACTTAATGAATTTACAGTGAAGATTTTCCTGTTCTAGACATCACCAATTAGAGACTAATTCTGTGAAAGAGTTTGAATGTCAATACCAGTTACACAAAACCGTAAAACATTTTACAGTGCATTTCTTACTGCAGAATGTTCTTCCATGCATCATTTTAAAATTACTTCACCACGAAAAACTATTTTTATTCACTGATCATATAAGCATAATTAAGAAGGTTTTTTTAAAATCAGCAAATATAGATGCAGGACTAGACAAATGTAAGCTAGAGTATAAACAAATCTGCTAGAAAAGTGGGAATGTACTGAATATGAAGCCCTCAAATACAGATGTTTTCATGAACATTAGTGCAAATAACTATTGGTTAACTACAACTTTTATTTTTTAATTTATAACTCTGAAACACGCTGTCAAGAAAAACTGACTATTTTTAATTTACTAGCCAGAATTTTTAACTAAAACTATTCAGACTCAATGAAAAGTTATGAAAAACTCTTCATTAAAACCTGGATAGCATTTAGTGAATGTACTCTTTCATAATTACCATTACCATAAGGAGTATACATACAGTATATCACTTCAGTCTAGTAGACACTAATTAGAATTTTATTTCAAGGAAATGCTTTATGCAAGGGTATCACCTTATATATATGACCATCAACGTGCCTGGGTTATACGAACAGAACTACAGAACAGAAACAAAAGGTAGAACAAATGATTATGTGTCAAGGGACAATCTTTTCCTCCGCTCTATTACACAGTTTCAAAGACTTTAAAAAATATTAATGATACGATTTACATTGAAAAATACATCTCTAAGTAGTTGCTTTGTCTTCACCTACAAACTGAGAGGACTGAAATGAGAGTTTTGTTCTACCACTGGTTAGATAACTTCATCGCTACATCTTAACTTCAGAATATTACTTTAACTTTCTGTGCAATCCTTTCTTCTTTCATCCACCATATCCTGAAAAATCTTTAACTTGCTATTTGTAAGCTACTAAAACAGTGCTTTGAAATCAGTACATTAGTATGATCTCTCTTTTTATTACTCCTGCCCCAGATGCTAGACAGATAATTTATATTAAATCATCTTCCATCAGCTATAGTTTGTTGAAAGTCAAAGGAATAGCACAGAATGTTTCCACCAGCATCCTATACAGCATCCAAACAGTTAGCAGCCTATACTCTGCTTATAAAAATGTGTGTCACTAAACTAAATCATGGAGTGGGGAGGTTGGTAAGATAATATCTCAAATGTACCTTGAATGCAGTTAAGTTTTCCCAACAGTAACAAAACTAAGAGTTAGATCCTGACCTTCACTTAAGTCTTTGGCAAAAATCCCATTTCCTTCTCCATTACAAGGACTTCACCCTATCTTCTACCTATACAAATCACTTGTAGTAAGAGACCAAACAACAAAATACCATTCTGTGGCTCAAAATTTTTACGTGAACTGTCAAAACCAACCCAGAATTATTTAAACACAAAGTGAGATTATTATTTTTAAATTCTGAAAGGAAAAAATAAATATTGATAGGCAACTTAAACCAAGAATACTTTTCACAAATTGTATTTACTATCCTGCGGCAATTCTTTGAACAACATTTTTTCTTAATTTTATGTAAAATGGGTCATTAACCAAGACATTTCTCAGTGCTGACAAAAACCAACTTTCAGCACTCTTTGTTCCTAGACCTTATAAACTTTACAACAAACAACCTCAAACCTGTTGCGTGTCTCCACAAGTAATAGGAATATGGACAATTTCACTTGACGCTCAAGCTTTGACCTGAATGAACCCAAGTGATGCTGGCATGTTGGAATGATTTATATGTATAGAATGCTGATAAAAAGACAACCAGATGGAGCACCTTATTTAGCAAGGCTCTCACATAAGTATGCGGTCATTACTAAGGACACAACCGTTGAAAATTAACAAGTTTCTTGTCACAACTTCAGCAGCAATTTATCTATTAATACATTTATGTATGTATATATGAGTAAAATAAATGAACTGTAAAAGCCACCAACAATATTCACTCTTACACAGTCACTAACATATGCATAAAGACAGGTTTTTGCAGCTGCCTTCTACCTGATATTCTAATCATTAATAACCAGTTTTAAACATATTCAGACATTTCAATATAGGTATTTGCAATACCAATTAGAATAATTCTTTGCCATATGAAATAATGTATTAATCACCAACTACCTTTTTTCCCTGGGAACACACAATAAGCCTTCACTACTCTTGTTCTTATTGCAAAAGATTAACACAATTTTACTGTGCTACTTTTATATAAAGTGTATCAAAAACTGAGTTAAAGTGCTGTGATGATTTTAGTTGCTCATCAGTTTCATTTTACCTGGAGACTTTTTGTTTGATCTTGACTGCACCAAACAGGACTGGCGTGGCAGCAGAGGTGAAGATGGCAGCGACATTGAGACTCCTTTAGCCAAGTTCATTCTATAAGTGTCCTCAGAGACTGGCTGATTGCCAGTGGGAAAATCTGCATTGTGGCCAGATGTTGCTATAACCTGCAAGGCATTCTCTGGGCCGAAGTCACCTGCTAAAAATAAAATTTTGTCATCCGTTATGTGATATAACAAAATAAAAAGCATAGAGTTGCATTGAAATACAAGTATTTAACACAGGAAAACATATTTGCCAGCAACACTTCAGCACGACTTGTCTTACTGTGCAATCTCCACTGCAGAATCCAGATAACCACTAGAAAAATTTAAAGACGTAAATAAGCGAGATTTTATTTTACTGTAATAAAGACAGCAAGGGGGAAGAAAAACCTCACTTTCAACAAAGTAAGTACTTTTCAGATTTCATCCTTAGAGGTAAAACCATGTTTTCTATGAAGATAAAAGTATTTTTATAGCTGAAAAGGTATTTTAAGATCACTGTGATATCCTGAAAGTCAAGACCATCTGAAAATATTGTTTACTGAACTAGTTAAAGGAGGAATTTAGTTGGGTTACCCCTTACACTCAATTAAAAGGTGGATCATTACAAGGTACACTCATAGATTGCCAATCTAAGCTTTATTTTTCTGTTTTAAAACTGAGAGGTCCAGTTATGTGCAATTTGACAGCAACAGTGATTTTTTTATCTAAGGAAAAAACAAGCTATTGATTCACAACATACTAAGTGGCACATCAAAACAGAGAAATACACTCAAAACAGAGAAATTTCTTCCTGGTGCAGGAAATGCAATTTCAGCTAAATCAAGAATATATTTTCAAAACAACAGAAAAATATATTGCTTACAGTAATGATTCAAAGACAGCAGAAATACATATTGAAAGTGCTAGGTTTTTCCTAGTCAGATGACAGAAACAGAGTTGTTAACCTTTGTTTTTCAGCTAACTACAGCTTTTTTTAATATCCAAATTAGGGTATTGCTCAATAATTTACATGAACTACTGCTGAAATTGAATTGGTATGACCAAAGATAAAAAATAGCAAACCAAAACTGATGCAAAGACAAAACGGAATGCCAGAACATTTTTTAGATGAGTCCATGTGCAACAAGCAGCATGGCTGAAGTACTGGAACCCAAAGTACAACTAGAAGAAGAGACAAACAAAGGAGAAGTAGTATCTTTTCAAATGTGAATCCCTCATACCAGGTTTATTTTCTTAGAGTAAGGAAACACTTCAGATAAATGTGGCTCTACAAGATCCACATTTCTTGTTCATTCTGTTGTCATTCAATTGTTGCCTTCAATTTTTAACAGCTGTTCTCCTACCACATTCCACTACAGGCAGCATTAACTGCATACAACGAACTTCCACAGTGTCAGAAGGAAAAAACCAAACCTAACCCTTTGAGAAAAGTAAAGTATTTTTGTCAATTTAACTACCGCTCTTTTTTCAGAAGTACGCATGGAAGGTAAGAAAACCAAACATGCCTGAATGTTACGAAGTCTAATACTCTATTTCCAAAGGTGCATGTATTTATTTGTTTTTTTTTTTTTTTCCTAGCCATACTTTTTTCCTCACAAGAACCACACAAGGGCTATGTATGATAAATGACTTTGAAGAATGCTATGCTAGATTCAAACTTTTCTTAACATTTCGTAACTGTAAAACTTACTCTCTTATTCCTCTGAAACCAACTAAACTACCACCTTCCAAAAGTTCCCCTCTCTGTTCAAACAAAATTCATAGTAACAGTTAATGATTTTAAAGAAACAACTCTAGTTTCATCAAGTCAACATGGAAATTAAAAACTAAGTAACTGTAACTTTATATTCTTTTTTTAAAGTCCATTGCAACTATTATAGAAGTATAACTACTGGTTTAAAATCCTGGGAACTAGAAAAGCAGCTTCAATGTTTTAGCAAGCTAGCTGTAACACACTGTTCTTAAAAAAAAAAAAGGTACAGCCTAAGTATATATTTAAAATAAAAAGACTAAATATTTTAGACCCTATAATCACATATATGAGATTTTTTGGAAACACCAAGATATCTAAATTACTGAGTTCCCATTCACTTTCAGTGGAAATCAAGAGGCTAAGGATTTTCTTTCTCTGTTCTTTTAGAAATTAAACTTTCGCAATAGCTGTTTTTAAACACAGACTTAACATTAGGTATATTATTATTTATTATTCAACACAGTACATGTGAGTTCGCTTCATAAATTGTTAAAGAACACACAGAGAAACCTGTTGTGATATTCCCTTTTTTCCTTTGAACATATGCAAAAAGCAAGGAAGTAGCACAGTAATGCAGCTAACTACAATTCAAAAATACTGGCATTCTTGTTAGAGTTTTTTTACTAGATACATTGCCAAGGTTGTAATTTGGAATTTGTGTTAAGTATTCCAGCTGGAATGTTAGTGATGGGGTGCAAGATACAAGAGAACAACAAACAAAAATTACCTCCTCCCCCTCCAGGGTTAATAAGTCCACCTACAATTCCCTGATTTCTGTTTTCCCTTTTACTGTGACACAAACAGTCAGTGTTTAATTCATTGTCTTCTTAGTAGACTTTTGAATTTATTTTAATTTATCCAGCTCTAATGTATATGATATGTTACGCCATGGAAGAGAGCTAGATGGGGCTAAATACACTGCTGGCATAACTCTAATCAATAAGTTCAGATTATTTGATCATGACAGTAACTCTAAAGATATTTTACAGTCTCTATATATACACCACTGTATCTTAGCAATTTCTGTTACAGCAGTACTCTGATTTTTCTTATTATTATATTTTCCTGACAGCACTGCAGATACTGTGGGGAGAGGTACAAAGATCGGGCTTTCATGACTCGGATTCTAAGAGCAGCATGATTTAAAAAACAAAAATGCGTACCACAGAAATTCTCCTTTTCAATCACTTATTTTCCTAATTTTACAACAAGCTTTTGCTTATTGTCACTCACATATCCATGCTGTTAAGATACAATAGCTCTTTAGAGCAAAAAATCACACCTTGAGAAAACCCAGCCATACTGGCTTCAACCTATGAGGACGTCATATCCTCAGTGAATTTGGAACATGTTTAAACAGTAATATATTCTACTGAAGCAGAAAAAAGCATGTTATAAATGAAAAATGGTTAGGACACTATGGAATAGCAGATTGCTATTAGACACAAATCATTCCAAGAAAGCAGAAACTGCACAGTTGCTCCTCCAGGACCTTTCTAAAAAAACTGTTAACTAAATGTGACAGTAGCTAACAGAACAATCCCACATTTGTGACCTCAAAAAACATAAACAACAGGAATAGAAGGGAACCAACAGAACTCATACACCACAACCCTCCGAATACTGTCCCAGCCATAGGCACAAACCACATCTTCTACCAGGAGAACAACTCCCCATAGACCCCCATGATCCAAGCAGAACTCTAATAGTAATGAACAGTAAATGGAAACCTGTGGCGTTTGAATGCTAAAACCTTACATGGACTCAAGGGGCTGTTCACCGAGAAGTAATCTGTTGATGGTAACTAAAAGCTACTTTCAGCTGAGGAAGTCCCCAAGTCCATAAATGGTTAGAGGCTGGTAAGAGGGTAAGCAGGACAGCTGCTTGCTTTGTTTTCTCTCTTCCCTACGCACCTCCTCAGGGTTATTCTTCCCACTGGCTTTCTCCCTAACAGAAGTAAACATACTCTCACCCCCACAAAAGGGAGCAAGAGGTAAAGAAAGGGGGTGCGGGGGCACAAAGAAATGTGTAGGAGGGTGGAAATGAGCAGAAGATTTTGAAATATACCATCTCTAGCTGATGCTAGGATGAAACTCACCTTTCTTCACCACATACAATGGAGTCACAGCAGAAGGAATAGCTGCTTCATGCCAAGTTAAGACTGCGAGATACTGAGTTCCCACAGAGACAATCTAGTTCAACTGAATATTAAAGCACTTGCCTCAGACATATGCAATTTTATAATAGGCTCTTGGGTCTATATCACAGTGAGAGTTACAAGACAAAATCAGAGGCAGATGACCTCTATCTCTTGGTCCTACAGGCTCTTTAAACGGACCTACAAAATTTATTATTCTTGCAGTACAGCATGAAGGGAGGTTCTATATCCACACAAGTAATGTTATTTATGGCTGGCTATAGTCAAATTACACGTGGTAATGTGGGATGGCAAGCTTCATTTTATAAGCTTCTATCATCCTTTCCTAAGTCTCTGAATCTATCCTGTATATTTAATTTATCCTAATCCTGCATTTTCTGTTTTGTATAAATAGGACTGATGACCAAATCTACACATTTCATCCAACTTGCAGCAAAATTCCCGCAAGATATTTGGATCTACATATATGACAAGACAGACCCAAAATTAAGAAGCTTGTGGGATCCACAAGGTATACATTATGCTTTCCACACAACAACTTGATATTAGGGAAACAATACTAGGAAAATGCATGAGTAATAGCTGTCAAAATACAATGTTACAATGCCCAAATATAACCAGGTGCCACACACTGATGCATACGGAAAACCAAAATTATTTGTTACTAACTTAAAGGTCAGTAATTTCAAATATTTTAGCTACCAGAACAATACTTTAAATTTACACTATTTTTCTTGGTCTCTACCCCAATGTAAAACAGATGAACATCAGAATAGGAGGAAGATGACCTCTCACAAGTTTTTTAAAAATGTCACACTAAAACATAAGGAAAGGCCCTGTGAAATCCGACTTTCTTATTTTTAAAACCCCTGAGTTGTACATTTTCCACTGCCAAGTAGCCTCTGGACAAAAAAGTTTCATAAGCATCAATCAACACCAGAGTTCTTATTCAGTGGTCAAAGTAACCATGGAAACAACTTAATAGCTTTAAAAACTACACACAAAAAGCTTTGAGAATGGAAATCAAATCCCAGTTTAGTTGCACCTAGGGATGCAACTGAAAGGCATAATCTGATTAACTACTTTTTTTTTTCCTTAAGATACAAAAAGATACAAGGATTGCTGACTAAAGTAATTATTTTGTAGAGCCTAATATCCTAAAAGAGAACTTGAACTTTAAGATTAAACTAATCCTTCTATTGAATAGAAAGGATAACTAAAACGAAAACTTTTACAGTGTATATGTCAGTATTAAACATCATAAAACACATCTAATTCTTCATGCAATATAAGTTGCTTAGAAACCAGAAGAATGCTAACTAGTTTACCAAAATTCATGTAAACTGGAGTTTGGTGCAAATGTTGGAATTCAGATTATTTTAACATGAAGGAATAGGACCGCAACCTTCAAAACAGTGAAAGCTAAAACAATGAAAATGCAGACTCCTTAAGTCTGAATATTGACAGTGACTGCAGAACAGACAATGTTCCAGAGACTTCTTTCAATATGTATTTCTGAGATAGGTTAAGGGAGAAAAAGACAAAATCAGCTATCTACTAAAGTGAAACAAGACTCTCAACCTACTTAAAAAAATTATATAAAATTGTGCTATAGCAGAAGAAATCTTAAATTCTGCAGTTCTGCTTAAGATTTAAAAAAAAAAAAAGTGTTAACACTACAGGATCCTATTGCTGAAAAAGGTTCCTTGCAAGCACCAAGGGGTGAAGTGCACCAACAACACCTCCCAGACAAATGAGAACTTGACTATAACAGCCCAGCTCTGACCAGATTACTCTGGCATGAACTGGAAAGCAAAGAAGCAGTAAACAAACTTTGCCATCTAACAGCTGCAAACTTTGCACTTTTATAACACATTTGGGGCAGGAGACCAGAAGGTGGCAAAAACCTAGGTACCACTGCTAACTATCCTTAGGAAGAGAGAATGTTAATAGGACTGGTCTAGGGCTACATGTCTACCAAGGCCACTGCTGGCTTATGTCGACAGCCCTCAGAGATCAATACACAGTGAAGACAAGAAAGAAATCAGTATTCTCTATAGAAGAGAACACAACCAGCATTAAACCTGGTGGCTAGCTCAGTCTCAACCTGCATGCAATTGTTTTGTCTGCGAACTGTCCTGACATTTCTACTGCAATAGAGGAATCACTAAATTTGTCATCCACTGGTGTACTATTGTTGTTAAAAACTGTGAGGGTGGTAGAGCAGTGGAAAAGGTTGCCCAGGGAGGCTGTAGAGTCTCCATCTCTGGAGACCCCCAAAAGCCGACTAGACACAGTCCTAGCAACCAATGGTGCTGCACCATTGCACCAACCATGGTGCTGCAATTCTGTGACAACTTCTGCATATACAGCCATCACTGAAAGTCTTGTAAAGTTTTTTGGAGAATCTTTACCAGGAAAAGCTGAAAAGGTGAGCTTGAGAGGTGTAATTTCTTTGCTATTTTAAAGCAAGCATAATGGTCTGAGTTGAGATGGAATTAAATCACATTGACATGGGGAGCATGCAAAAGATTGTAACAACAATAACTACTGCTGGGTTATTCTGTTAGCTGCTTTACAAGAGGCTTCTGTTCTCTTCACACCAAGCACCCCATGATACCTCTGTGAAAACTGCCAAGTTTTGAAGAACAGCACAAGTAGCAAACTGTACCAACCTACAGGCACACACAGCACTATGAAAAGACGGACTGTCCCTGCAAACAGGAATATTCAACATTCAGATGTGCTTACACATTACTACTGACAGTCTTAAACTTTGTTCTGCTTCGTAGGATGTGTTTCATCCTAACAAATGTTAAGAAAAGATGAGACTTTACAGACAAGTTCAGAAGGAAATTATGAGTGGGAAAAAGAAATTAGTTGTATGCCATGAGGAAAGCCACACAGCTGGACAGCACTTTCCAGAACGAGGCATCACTATGTCTAAGTAATATGAAACTGTTTAAGGATTACCAAAAACGTGGTTTTGATATATTAAAAACAGTTTTCTTCTACGTTCCATTCCCATCCTATTTTTCAACAGAATTGACAGGCAACTGTAGACAGAACTCTGTAGCATGGTTCAGCGGCTTTGTATAAGGTGCTTTATTTTAATTGCAAAACACTGCTAACTGCCCTTTAAAGGATCTGTGGCTTTCAAAATTAAAATGCTTACGTGTGTGTACTTGTACATACACAGCCAGTCCAACTTAGCGAGAAGGCAACCTAGGAGGACAAAAGGAGCCAAGTGACCTGGTCTTTCCATTTCGGACAAGGTAACCATAGAATCATAGAATAGTTTGGGTTGGAAGGGACCTCTAAAGGTCATCTAGTCCAACCCCCCCTACTGTGGGCAGGGACATCTTCAACTAGATCAGGTTGTTCAGAGCCCCATCCAACCTGACCTTGAATGTTTCCAGGGATGGGGCATCCACCACCTCTCTGGGCAACCTGTGCCAGTGCTTCACCACCCTCAGCGTAAACAATTTCTTCCTTATATCTAGTCTACTCCCCTTTAGTTTAAAGCCATTTAACCACTCACACTACTACCAACACTGATCAGGAGTTGAAGAAAAATTCATGGTAAGTGAAGTAGTTCATCAGCTAGCCTTCTGGGATAACAAAACAGGCTTCTGTCACGTAAAATACATGCATTAGGGAGGATCAACATTTAATTCTTTTGCTCTTGAGACTCTGGAGAGACCAGAAAAAGGGAGAAACTAGCCTGGAATGGGAAGAAAACTCATTACAGCCCAAGTAACAGAAGCAGTGAAGTGCACTGAGTGAGAAACAAACCAAGTAAAGATTAGAATAAAAGGTCCAAATAGACAATCTTTGCCAACTATGCTCGTACTTGACATTATTTGCTCTCTTTCTGGCATTTATTTCTGAACTCTGGATTACTTTTTCGGTACACAAAATACTAATGTTCTCTTGCAGTGCTTACTTACAAAAACAATCAATTCTTAAAGAAAACAGTGATAAATAGAGGTTATTAGGACCACTGAAGTAATTTCTGTTTATGTGTTTCAAGGGCAGGATCTTCTCCCTCCTCCCCGTTTATATGTGCATGGAATTAGCTTCTGGGAAAAGACATTCACCACATTTAATACTCACTGCTCAGCAAAAAAAGGAGTTTAAACTCTTAAATAACTGTCAACAGCCACAGAAAGTGGGCAAAGCAACACAGAATAATCAAAAACAGTTCCATATTTTAAGCATGAAACAATGCTGCTTCTGTTGCAAGATATTTTTAGAGTAACAACAAAAAGTCAAACTGAAGCTTGAAAGTATTCCAGTACAAGTTCATGTTCCAGCTAGTGGATGTGTACTTTATGCACCACAAAGTCCCTTTACACTTAAAATTCAAAGCCTAATATCATAGACAGTTTGGACAGAAAAAGACAACTGAATTTGCATATTTAGTTTTAAAATGCAAACTTATTTTATTTAATGATTTCAAGCCTTTCAATTTGCCAGAAGGGTATCTGAAGCTCTTAATGCTCTCAGCTTGGTTACAAGTATATTAGTCAGACACAATGTTTAATGAGACATAATGCAAGAAAGGTGGGGTTCAAATACACATTTAACTAAACAAGTTCAGCTGAGAGTCAAACCTTTATTGCTACAGGGAAATAGCTCTGAAAACAAATTTTAAAATAATGATTAAGTAGTGGGTCTTAATAAAAGGTTAGGCCTTCTTGCATAGCAACTTCACTTTTATTTTAAAGCAGCAATTTGGTTGCCATTAGCAAGAAAAAAAATTGTGTCAGTGAATTTAAGCACATTTATGTTTATCATTCAAAGTGCTGCGCTAGTGCTGTGTGTCAGGCTTGTAATAGTGGCCTATGCTAATAGGAAAGGGCAAAAGAAAAACAAGAATGGCAGAACATCATACAAGCGATCACAGCTCATGCTTTTGAAAGCTATTTTATTTTCCAAAAAGAATACTAAGTATAATCTCAATTTCTGAATCATATCTGATCATATGTAAAAAAAGGAAGAATTTTCAAATTCACAGATTTCATCCAACTTCTTTAGTATAAAACGTTGATAAAGAGCAAGGCATACAAACAAAATAACTAAGAGTATGCCAATCTACAACAGAACATGATGCAGAAATAAAAGCATCCATTCTATCCTAACATTCAAAAAACTTTGTACACTCATATTTAGGTCAAAGATACTTATATAGAGATACTGGAATACAAGCAGAAGGAAACTAAGTCTCTAAAGAGTATTGTAAAAAATTGTCTGATCTACCAGAGAATGAAACAAGATCCAAGAAAGGTTTATTAATATGCAACTTTTTTGTAGCCTAAATGAAAAAAATCTGAATATGAATGCATCGTACTTTCAGTGATTGTCTATGAATACAGAAGCACTTCAATACCTTTTATTTCATCATCCAGAAATCAAAAACACTGATCTCATTTCTCCAGATTCTCTACCTTTAGAGAACTATAGTATTACATTCAAAACATTATCTTTTTGTTGACATCATAACTTGTCCCTTGTTATTTGAGCACTACATGAATGTCTAACAAGCCTTTAAGCCAGAAAACCTAAAAGTCCCAACTACTTACCACATTAATTTCTACTGAAATCAACGAAGTTTTCATGCATACCGTGTACTACATTTGATGTTAAACTCCTGATGGGATTTAGTGCAGGAAGAACACTGCAAACTAAGCACAATACTTCCATTATTCATGTTCCTTCAGGCCTGATATTGGGTCAACAGAACGACAATGCTCATGCTACTAAAAAGCAATCTGAAATAATTGAGCATGTTCTGTAGAAATTTAATATAGGGGATTTTCTTTTCTTTTGAAGTTGAAATACAAGTATTTTATATTGAATAGTCTTTTGCTTAGTAAGTTAAAAAAAAAAAAGCAGATTCCCAGAATGCTGGCAAGTTGCTGGATTTAGGACAGTTAAAGAAAACAAACATAATTATATACTGCAAAGCAGCTGGCAGCATATAAAACCAACAGGAAATACTAATGCAAATCTATCTCTGAAGCATTTTTAAGCATTTAAGAACGAGTAGCTGAGTAGAACTTCTACTAAAACAATCATAATTAAAAAGTATTTTTTATTTATATTCTGAAGCTTATTATGTATATTCTTTATACTGTCACCTCATCAGGGACACAGACAAGACTTGCAGGTAACCCTATAGAACTTGAGTTCAAACAACAGTCTTTTGGCTCCGATTTCTTGAATTGTGACACTAAGATACGAAGTTTCTGTTCCATGCTAAAATAAAAAAGGTCAGCTCCTTCCAACAGAGGCCAGAGGCAGAGAATCTCCCAGTGGCTACAGAGGTGAATTTAAAAATCTCAAGGAAAGAAACTGGAAAATACACAATCCACAATGAACTATGAAAACAACACAGAAGAGAGAGCAGAAAGAAATTTCCAATGTAGTTAGAAAGAAACAGAGGGTAGAAATAAAGACAAAGAGATGAGATTATCTTAAATCTAGAAAATAAAGTCCACTAACAAAACAAAGGCAAA
The DNA here is from genome assembly GCF_000699145.1 of Aptenodytes forsteri. NCBI lineage: Eukaryota > Metazoa > Chordata > Aves > Sphenisciformes > Spheniscidae > Aptenodytes > Aptenodytes forsteri. Next base: position 2,814,917 of record NW_008794603.1, on the reverse strand, counting down.
AGGCAAAGAATAAGGAAAGAAAATGTGTGCCCTAAGCAAAAGTCATAAGGACTAGTGAGAGTTACACTGACTGACTCCTAATCAAAAAGACTAGGTCTGCCACTTCTTACTAGAAAGACACCTTCTAAGGAATCTCTAAAGGACTTGGAAACTCTTTCAGAGTTTAAAGAGATAATATTTATTCGATGATGATAACCTGACAAAGAGGAGAAAATGCCAAATTTTTACTTTGTTTCCGAGACTGAATGAAAACCTTGAGAAACAAAGGGAAACTGAGAGAGTAATTGCTGTACATTTCCAGCTCAGTGTACATGAGACAGTATAAAACCACAGACTACTTTCCAGGACACAAAAATTAGTGTTCCTGTTTGCCCTCTTCCTGTTTGGTTCCAAACATTCACAAAACAGTTTTCTGTTACTTTAACGTGACAGGTGCAGACTGTGGGTTTTTTCCCCTTGAGTTCTGTCCTTTACCAAGTATGTCTATCACTTTAATGGAAGGAAGGGGGACAAGACAAAACAAAAATCAACTTACAGATACTTATTTCCATACAACAGAAATAACTGTGTCTGAAGGGGTGTAAAGACAAGTTGCTTCATACTGCAGAAAACCTGAAAAAAAGCTGAATGCAGAAAAAGTTGGATGCCTGGGTCAAAAAATTGGTTTGTTTGAAATTCTGTTCCTTTGGCACATCAGTTTACCTAAATACACTATCAACTACCTTGTCTTCAAATCCACATTTAGAAGTAAGTTTAGTAAGTTTCATTTTGAAAAGCATGAAACAACATGCTGTCAACACTTTTCTTTTCATCTATGTTCATGTATGTTTGCACACTGATACACAATCACGTACATAATTACATATGTGCATGTTTAAACACACAAATTTTGCTTCATTTAGATTTTACCTAATCCTACAACAGTCACCTACTATCAATGCCTCCCGGCCACATCTAAATAAACCCATTTTAATAAAAAAATTGTAGAAGAAAGAACTATACTGAAGCAACTGCAGGATCTGAGCCCAACTATGTATCGCTAGCATACTGCTATTGGAGTAGCCTAAGGTGCTGTTTTTCCATCCAAAAGCGAGATTCCCACATGACAGTCTTCCACCTGATTAGGGCAGAAGTCATTTATATAAAGACCCTCTGCCAGTCTTTAGCATAGCACTTCAGTCTCTCCCAAAAGCACCAACACTAATCCTTGCAACCCTCTTTTTCAAGATAACCCTGAATTTAAAAAGTTATTAAAAATTGTAATTACCATACTCAGCAGCTAGATTTCAAAAATGTTATGCACACCTTCAGCTCTTAAGCCCTTATGTCAGGGCAAATGAGGAAATTCTAACATAAAAATCCATACAAGCTATTTATAAAGTAAAACCAGTCCTAATTTCTTTTTGTTCTTTAACCCTTTTACAGACTTTTTAATACTACAGTTGTGCCTTCAATCCAGGGGGGGGAAAAAACCCCTCACTCCTATTTGCACTGGTTCCACAAGGCTAACAGATGTAAAACCAGTAAGATATAGTTAATGCACAAACAGGAAGTTCTATTCAGTAAAACAGGAATCATCCCACTCAGATTTGAATTACGCAGACTTCCAGGTGTTCCTTTTATGTACAAGTAAACCCATGGGGCAACAGGGGTTACTTCAGTTTAAGAATAAGCTATTGCAGTTTAGCCTCAACCTCTTCCAATTTGACTTCACTTAAGAGCGAAACAATCACAAGTGGTCAAGACAGAGCTTTCAGGAGTTACTGCTCCTCAGCTGCAATTCAACACCTCAACATCTTTTCTCTATCTGCTGGGATGCAAAGTATGATACATTTACCCACACACCTTAGCGGAAGTTTGCAAGCACATTCAAACAGTCAATTCTGAAACTGCTATGGCAGCTTAAGATTTTACAACCTTCTAGCTGTTCAGCATTATTCCTAAACTGGGTATATATTGAAAAAAGATCACAGAAGTCTTCCTAATCGGGTTCAGTTTGTCACTAGTGAGTTGTGCTCTCTCATCTATGTCCTGCTACATTCTGAAGCTCTGAAAAACCTGAAAACTTTTTCAACTTCATCAGCAAAAAAAATCAAATCTATGCACCCACGAAGCTGAGAGAAGCATCTAAATTTACTATTGCATTACTCTCTTAAATGGTGGCTAGAAGGATGAGTGTTTCCACATTAACTGTCTCTCAAGTCAGCTTCCATCATTAGCAAGCATTTTCACTCTCTACACAGTTCTTTAAAGAGTAGTATATTTTAAGAGCTGTTGTTGTTATTAAGGACCTGAAGGGCCATGAAATGGGACAACTCTACAATTAAAAAAAATTTCCATTTCTCGTTGTTCGGTGTTTAAGGACCATGGAGAGGAGCGAGCAAAAAATAACCTCTTTAAAAGACCAGTGTTCTTTGCCTTGCTTCACATCTTTTCTAAAAGCTGAGAAACGTCTTACAGCTGAAAGAATTGGAAGGTCCTTTGGAACAAAAGAGAAAACTATTAAACTGAACACAACTTTACAGGAAGTCCTGAATGTAACAGGATGGAATGCACACATGTCACAACATCTTCAAATATAAAATAAGCCAAAATCTCTGGAATCCACTGTATAAATTAATTACTTCCTTTTAAAAAGTGGCTCCTGCACTCCTTACTCTTAGCTTTCACCAGCCAGGCATTATGCACTGATTTGTCCCAATACTTGGTTTCCGTAACATTCAATTCATACATGAAACTCTAGAGCTTTGCTTAAAAAACAAAACAAAACAAAAAACCCAAACCAAAAATGAAACCAAAAAACCTCCCACACTGTAACACTCCCCCTGGTGTTCAGAAATACAGAAGCATTGTATTTGTAAAAACAAAGGGAGAAAATCCTTTCTTTTGCACACGTTAATCCAGACAGGTGTGATCAGCTCCTAAAATAACGAATATGTGTTTTCTGACTTAAAGGAAAAAGGCTTCTCAAGCTTCAGATTCTAATCAAAGCCTGGTCAAAGCTCCGTTACAAACAGCCTGATTTTCCTTTTGAGCTTAAACCAATTCCCGTCTAGTGTTTTAAAGAAACATGTACCAATGAAAGCCTCACCATTGGAATCTTTAGCCCACTATGTTTAAACAACTCCAGCTGGTAACTTCAAGTCAGCAGTACCTACAAAATTAACAGGATGCCTTTTGTCTTGCTCTGTGATCACTTCTGTGCATCTTTGATCTAGTGTCAGTGTTTTTTCTTTTCAGGATAGCTCTCATCGTTCAGTCACTTAGAAAGAAACTGTGATAAGCGTGTAAACTTCAGATGACCACAAGAATTTCCTGAAGAACACATTACCTGCCTTCTCAAAGGGCATTGCTGGTCCTTCTCTGCCCTTGAAAATGGCAGTTATAGTTCTTTGCTACCCTTTTTCCTGAAAGGCAATACAGATAAGTACTGGCCTACTAAATTTATGATTAATAGTAAAACAAGCATTTTTTTTTAAAAGTAAAATTTGTTGATGATTAATTTTAGCTTCAAAAATGTCTGTAAAGCGAAAACTAGAACATGATAGAAGTTTGATAAACCAACTTAAAAACTTTTCACTAAATTTATTTTCAATAAATTTTTTTCTAAATACATGAATAATAAAAATTCTATTGCGATAGAGACATAATATTTTTTTTCTACAATATAATTGAGTAAGTAGTTTAAAATATATTTCTGTAGTTCAGGGTTCTGAACCTCTAGCCTTGGGCCGTGTTTAAGCTGGCAGGACAACACACACAGCCTGCTCTCAGTATTTCCATGGTAAGAACCAAGAGCAAGCTGCTCTCATCTGTCCTTCCCGGCAGCAATTCAGGAACAAGCGCACTGGATATACCTTCCAGGAAGCTTCAGACCTGTTACTCATGCTCTGCATGTAAGCAGTCCGGCCAAAACACAGTTGAGGCCCTATGGCCTACAGACCTCCCTGCAGCTGGCGTCAGCAATAGGAGTCACCAGCTGCCCTAAAGATGGGGCATCACTGCTGCAACAGAATAAATTTAATTGCTGGATTTATAACGCACAACTCATCTACATTATAAAATATTTTATTAATATTCATACCTGAGTCTGTCTTGTTCCCTTTTCCACCCTCTCGGCTCTTTTTTAAAACTGCCTTTAACATTTTAAATGTTGCTCCTAAAGGATAACAGAAAGAAACAAAAACAAATGCAACATTAATAATGTCTTTTCACACAAAATCGAACAAAATAAAGATAGGATCATTACAAATGAAACAGTGAGGTAATCAGAAGAAACTTTTTGGTAGTTACATTTATTTTTTTACAACATAGCCTGGTTAAGCAAAGTCCTGATGTACACGGAATGTTTAATGCTTGAACTAAGCAATTAAGAGTTCACTGTCTTATACAGAAAAATAATACAGCATTCTCCACATTCCACATATAATTAAGGTTATAAGGCTAAACCCATGTAAGTTACTGTAAGATACTCTGGTGAAAATAAAACAGAATAAAGGTCCAACTCCTGACCGGAGTTCATCAACAGAGCTGGGGGAGCAGGCGACATGTCAGAAAGCTGCTATCAGCTGGAGACTCCAAACTGCAGGAGCGTAAAACAAATGGGTGACAATGGGACATGGTATCACCACACAACTGTTCTTTACCTATATGCAACGCACTGTTGACCAACACAGAAAAAGCTGAACAAATTCCTTAAATCACTGCACTGCTATGTACATGCCTATGTGCCCACATATCCGAAACTGTGAGCGCACATATTGCTGTCTTCCACCTCTCAAATTTAACAATCAACTTCAAGTGAGCAGCAGTTGCAGATTTCAGACGATTATTAATCATAAGAAAAATGTATCTGGGATGTAAACCTGGAAGACAGTGAAGTTGTTTCAGATAACTATCTTCAGTTACAAAGCAAGGAAAATGGAATGGAAGGAATTATGAAGAGTACTTCTTTCTCAAAAAGCTTTCTGGAGCATCTATAAATTCTAATTTCATTTGTTTTCTCTATTGGAAAATTCCAAAGGTATCTCATTTTAGAAAACTTGCAGTACAGAATATGCAACAAGAAGGAAAAAAAAAGTAAACTGACAGTGCTGTCTTATGTAATGGATTGCCATAAAAACCACATGAAATCAGCAGGAAAAGCAAAAATCTTCCATCCAAAAAATATGGATTCTTCAGAAAGTTCACTTCTTTTTATGAAATAAAGCAGAAAAAGAAAAATCAGTACAACAGAGTTCTTAAGCTTCTAGGAATAACCTGAAGCACATACAACTAATACTAATTAGAAAACTGGAAGGTTTCCAGAGCCTGTATTATATTCAATGCACAAATCCCTGGGTCAGTTCCACACAGGTACAGCTGTGCACACAAACGGCTGTTTTTCATGTGGCAGGGTAACATCTCAGGCAACTTGTACTGATGAGTTACAATCCTTAGTATCACACACCATAGGGCAAGCAGGCAGCAAATGTGCTATCTTCTGTCCTCTGCATCTCAGGCGATGTATCTGCTAAGGATCACACACACACACACACAAAAAAAACATGCTCTGCTACTACTATCTCTGCAAACTACAGGAGTAAAACAAGTTCTGCAGTATTTTCAGGTGTTTCCCAAAGAATGTAAACTAAGCAGCCCTTTCCAGTTTCAGCATTAAAAAACTGAAAAAGCCAAAAAGAGTGGAATATTTATCTCTGAAACAGACATCTGCAAGAAGCACACACCCCACCCCACCCCCCAACTGGTTGTGGCTAAAACTTGTTAGGTTGAGGATGAAAGATCCAGACAAGGTAACATATCTCATTTGCATGACACAGTTGTCAGTGGATGGGGACAAAAACAAAACAAAAACCACAAGACAAGCCATAAACCTCACAAGCTGCTTCAGGCATGAAAAAAGATTGTAAACTTTAAAGCTTATTTACCTTCCAATTCTATCAAAAGTTGTTTAATAATGGAAATCTTTCAGATGGATCAGATCCGTAAGCTGGAGGATGTACTAAATGACCTTTCAAAAGCCCTTCCCACACCTGTTTTCTGTGGTGTCAGACTTCAGCCAAGAGCAATATACAGGCTACAAAAAAGTTCATCAGAAAGCTGTAACTAGTTATCAAATAGCTAGTTATGAAACTGTAGATAAGAAGGAAAAAAAATACTAAAAAAAGGGTTCAAACTGAAGATTTAAGCAGCTTTCCTTTCTTTAACAACTGGTATGTCTTACAGAAATTTAGTGCATGAGGAAGAATATAATTTTTTGATTAAACAGTCTGGGGTTTTTTTCAGAAAGAGTCATGTGAACACTTTATATGTTTGGAAATCAAATCCATCTTCAAATACTATTAACAAATCAAGAACTTAAGAGTATCTTCCATAGTTTGAAATAGGTATGAGGTAAGAGTGACTTTACATTAAAAATTATGTATAAAAGCATTATTTGAATTATTACAGATATTCTGATGTTACAGACAGCTAACTTTCCTCTATCCCTATAAAATATTGGTCTTTATGAGGTACAGAAAAAGGTATTTAAAAATATTAGTTCTTAAAACAGCACAGGATTAAAATTTGCAGATTAAACAAAAAAAGGCTTATACATACACAAATGATGCCAAAACTGTGAGGGCAAGCATTAAAAAGTTAGGAAATTAGAAATTTAAAGGCTGGACCATGCAATCCAAATTTGTGCTTCTTTTGTGCATAAACTGTGCTAGAAACTTTAATTATGTCAGCATGTCCTGTCCACTCATCTGGTGCAAAGGATGTCCACAAACAAAACTAAAACCTTGTTTGTCTACAGCGCACCAACTGGGGCCCAGGAAAGCTATGTTCTGTTCCTTGCTCTACCGCAAGGCCATTGTGACACATAGAGGCAAAAGACTGCTCAAACACCTTAAATATATTTTTCCTAAAATCTCAATTATTTGCTTCCCAAGTTTATTGAGTATTCTTTCAGAATAGCTTCCTCTTTGTGCATATCATGAGGGCTGCAATGCCTGTAAGAACATGCACATCCAGTGTGCACTGCATGTACAAAATAATTAAAAGTGCTGTAGTGAATGTTCTTTGCTCAAAGACCAGGCGTCTTTGATGTTTTCTGAATCACACAACTGTGTAAAGTACAGTACTGTTACAGGACAGCTGTGATATACATTTCATACCTATCAGCCAAACTCTTAGAAGTCTTCATTGTTACTTCTGGCAAACAGTAGACTCCAGCTCCATTGTTCTCTTTCCCATGTTCTTGATCACCATTTTAAAAAGAATCTTTCTAATTTTAGTATGAAACTCTTAAAAAAAAAAAAAAATCTGAAAACAACTGTTCTGACTCATCTCAAATCCTTCCAGCCACTTCACACCATAAGATACTGGTCCATGTACGAGTTTGGAACTAACACAGACTTTGTGCTTCATATTCAGGCACTGGTAATTTGTTCCAGAAACCTAGATATATAAATTTCATCTTAATATTACAATTTGAAGGTCTTACATTCTTTGGAACCCATTTTTATAAGTAATTGGACAGTTCCTTAAAATGAAAATTTTCTCAGCTCATTTTAGTACGTTGCAATTGAGGTAATTGTACTCAAGGGTATTGTAGCTTTTAACATTACTAACAGGCATTAACAGGTTCAGTTAGAATATTTAGTGAAGAAAACAGTGTTCAGTCATATAATTCAAGGCTGAAACATAATGCATATGTAGAAGAATGGAAAGTGTAGAGCTGCAGAGACATTCTTAATTTGGTATTCCCTAACTTCTGCCTGGCTTTGAAACATTAGTGTTTCCTCTAAAATTATTCGGTGTTGTATATTGTTGGTATGTTGTATGATAAATTTTACTTACAAGCATTTTAAAATGTCTTAAAACAATAGTGACTTTATTAAAATTCAGCTGGTATCACCACATGAACACGGAAGAAATAGTCTACCTGAAGTCTTGCTGAAGTTCACACAGCATGTCTCATCTAGCTCTGCCCTATAGAGACCACTAGATGCATTTTTTATTCCTCCCTCCAAAAGTGATACAGCTTAGTGGGGTAAAGTAACCAGAACCAAAAATACAAGAGGGTAATTATGAAAGAATTTGGTTTCACAGAGCTGATTATCGGGGGCGGGGGGGAAGCCTACTGCAAGTGAAAACAATGACATTGTTGCAAGAGAACGGGATCTTTCTTAAGAAAAATACGGTACATTTACAGGATACGATACACAACATTTACAGGATCTTGAACAGGTGCGGTGCTAAAAGAAACCCTCCATAGCAGCTGAGAGAGAGAAGAAATGTGAGCTTAAAAAAAAGTCAGTGGAAAAAATAATGGGTGCAAAGAGGAATCCAATGGACAAAGAGGCAATGGGCACAAACTGAAATGTGGGAGGTTCCCTCTGACAGGAATACTTTCTCACTGTGAGCGCGACCAAGCACTGGCACAGGTTGCCCAGGCAGGTTGTGGAGTCTCCTTCCTTGGAAGCATTCAAAAGCCGCCTGGACACGGTCCTGGGCAACCAGCTCTAGATAAACCCTTCTTGAGCAGGGGGGGGTTGGACAAGGTGACTTCCCATGGTCCCTTCCAACCTCAACCATTCTGTGATTCATGAAGATGTTGAACAGGATTAGACTCGGTATTGATCCCTGGGGTATACCACTAGTCACTGGCCTTCAACTAGACTTCATGCCACTGACCATATGTGTTGCATACATTTCACATTGTACCATTTACGGTACGCTATTCCCTTTGAGTCTATCCATCCTGCAGGCCAATATACTGCACATACTGCTTTTAAGGGATAACCCACACTCACACTCAAAAGAAGAGAAATGCCTTGAAACGTATCTAACATACTGAGGGAGGGTGATGGGAATAGCAGGAAATGCAACTGTAAATCTCTTAGGTTGGTTCAAGTATGTTCCTTTTCTCCAACAAAACTCACCTTGGATCAAACTCCTAGCAGAGGCAGTAAATAACAGCTCAAGGGGCTACAGAGAGGACACTTTCTGCCTCCAAAGAAAACCTCACGGCATGGACCAGAGTAAAAACATTACAGAAGCTGGCTGTACTGTAGTAGAAAGTGCATTCTAACTCACTCAGTCTTACTTTAAATGGTATATGCCTCCCAGTACCGCAAGATCTAAAAATTCTAATTATCAGATTCCAAAAGGAAATAAAAACAAAGGGGCTACAGAGAGGACACTTTCTGCCTCCAAAGAAAACCTCACGGCATGGACCAGAGTAAAAACATTACAGAAGCTGGCTGTACTGTAGTAGAAAGTGCATTCTAACTCACTCAGTCTTACTTTAAATGGTATATGCCTCCCAGTACCGCAAGATCTAAAAATTCTAATTATCAGATTCCAAAAGGAAATAAAAACAACTCTAAGCATTTTTTCTAAATACATAGTCAAACACCCTCTCCCAGATAATCTCCTAAGCTAAGACATCAAAGAAAATAAAAGTCCCAATATATTTATTATACTCTGCTTTTTAAATAAAAAGGGTTGGTTTTTTTCTTTTCCATATAAAAAACATATGCCATGTTAGAAAGTCTGCATTATGCAATGCTAAGATCTGGAACTGTCAATGACTTTCAGAATCTGAGAATGATATTCTACATATGTAACTAGAACAGAGTGGCAATAAAGAAAAAAGAACACCTGAAAACCTGCGTATTATATTTAACTTTCTTCTTATTTTGCAAACATGACAAATATAAATTTTCGATTAACCAGAACAGAGAGGCTTGATATAGAACTGAAATTTTACAGTGTATGTCATTCCTATTCTTAGGATATAGGTAGGGGGTAATAAGAGATCAAATAAAAGGAATCAAGGACAACTCCATCCTAGATTTTTTCTTTTTGGAATTGAGGCCAACTTCCCCACTGTGCATACCGTTCTTCAAGGATCTATTCCAATACAGAACAGAAATGGCATGTGAGATGGTTGCTTATTCAGACACATTCAGTGTAGATACAAAAAAGTTGCCTATTACCTGGAAGCAAAGTCCATTTCCTTCCTTCTCCCCTATAAAATTATATGCAAAAATGAAAGATAACCACTTCCAAAGAAATTCACCTTTTGATATGTCAATTACACTCAAGGAGAGACCTAACCAATAAAGGCTCTGAACAGGAAAGCAAACACAGTGAAATTTACTATTCATTTGCAAGCTGGAAGGTACAAAAAATAAACTGCCTTCTTAAGTAATTCCAAAGCCAACACCTTGGTTACTTTACAACATCATTCCACAAAGGTGTGTAGCTGAACCACTTAGGAAACAAACCAAATACTACAGTATAGAAATACTGATTACAAATAAACTATGTGTTATTTAGAAAAAACCAAACTTATTTGTACACACTGTGAAGCTTTCTGACATATATCCAAAAGCATTTCAGCTTCAGGTAAAAAATTTCTTCATACCCATCTTTCACACTTCAAGAAGACTGATCAAATTGAACAGCAATACTGTACATTTATATTTCCTCATCCCTTGAAACAGACATGGGACATTGGATCTTGTTTTGTTTTAAAGACATTTGTATTAATAGGATATTTTCCAGTAATGCTGGCATCTTGTCTTTTCTAAGCATATTGTATTTCCTCTTTCTCCACAACTAAGCTTAAATAAAATCATTCACTGACTAAGATTTCAGAAGCACTTTCAGCTATTGCAATTGTTTTGCTTTAGTAAACAATTCAGTTTTAGATTTTCTTGGTTCCAATTTTTAAATTCTGCCCTGAAACCACCTGTTTCTTGTTTGTTTTTTTTGTTTGTTTGGGTTTTTTTTTAAAGATTTGAAGGTCTTTTAAAAACTTTAACTATAATTTCCGTTTTTAAAATAGATACCAGATGCGGACTTGTTATCCAAGGGTTGATACTAGTAATGTCACATAAGAAGGAAAATACCTCAACACTCTTTTGCTTATGCAATCAAAGATCATGTTAGCTGCTTACAAAACTGGATCCCCCACCCCAGCTCATGTTGAATACATTTTAAAATGGGTGCTGCCCTCCCACCAGTTCAACTGTTTGTCTTTAGATAAATGAGACATTTCATATAATTGCCTCGTATTCAGAGCACGAAGGGAAGGGGTGGAAAGTCCCTTGATTTAAGAATTTGTATGATGAGCTTTTTTATAAATGAGGGACTCCAAAACAAGATCACATTTATAACATACAAATGCTAAGTTATGTAAAGACTTGGGAGCACAGGCATACACAACAGTTTACTTCCTTTCTAATCTTTTACAAATTAAGTACTTCGCTACCTAAGGAATCCCCTCTGAAAAGCAAAAGGACAGAAAAAAAATCTCTCCACATTTTCACTCTGCCTGTGAGTCTCACTTAAAACTCAGCAACTTCCTTGCATAAGAATATTTCCACATATAGCTATTACTGACAGATACTAACATCAGTAACAAGATGATTCATAGCTTTTGTTCGCATTCATAACTTTTGTTCTACCTTCCTTAAAGGTTTGCAGCATGCACGTTTTACATACCTTACCTATCAGAGTGGGTTATTTTCAAAGATATATCCACAAGAGTTCATCACTTCTGGAGAAGTCAAATAAACTAATCCTACATAGTATGTAACCACCTGAGCTAATGCCCGCGAACTCCACATTTACCTGCTTCCCAAAGTTGTGTTGTTCAGTCTCTCCATATTTAAATCCTGAAAAACAGTTAGCATATATTTGCAAAGAAATAAAGGGTGGAACATCTTAGTCATTCTACCATTTGCACAGAAGTACTTAAGGACTTACCACCTTTCAGTGTAGGATTTATTAAACATATACTTCAAAAAAGCTGTATTTTTAAAAGTGCATTTTGTAAATATCCCAAGATTCAGTCCTAAGGTTTGCAGAAAACTTCATTTAGTCACAACTGCTTTCATTGCCTTTAAACACATTAAGAATTTCATTGTTTACACATAGAAAAGTTTCAACATTTCCCTTTTCTGGCAAATTCGAATTCCTTTAGCTTAACTGTGTTTTTCAAACAAGATGAAAACAACAACAACAAAAAATACTTAAAACAGCAAGATGTTACTGATGTAACAGAAATCAAGACAAGACAGTAAGTAAAAAATCCTTTACAATAACTACATTTTGAGTCATCAATATCTAACACTTTATAATAAACAGAGGACATACTCCAGATCTAACAGACTCCTAATTCAAGAATGAACAAAAGCATTTGAAAACAAGAGAATAGTGGGTTTTACTTTCTTTTTATTTAAGGTACAACTTCTGATGAGATATATTTGTTTTATTATTATTCAAATGCATGAATGAAAAAGATAAAACAGATACACTGAAGAGGTCTGTCTTTGACTTCATACAATAAAATAGTAAATGGCATATATGATGTTTCCAAAGGGCTATATTTAGCCAAATCTAAACAAACTCACTGAAGTTAGACAGCTATAATTGAAATATTTTTCTACCATACCCTAAACAATTATGGTCTTTACCCTTTGTAGGTATTTCTTATGTAGGAAGATCAATACAGATACAAAACTGACAAGCTATACTGCATTTGTTTGATTTGTTACTCACTGAGTAACCTAATTATTATTACCTATGAGATATTCCACATACCCCCCACTCTTATCTGACACCCCTGAAACCTATGCATCAATTTAATAGGAGACTGCAAAAGAACACTGAGGTTTCCCATTTGCTGCTCACTTCTAAATAGTGGAATTATGCCCTGAAGCACTATTAAAATACAATGAAAGAGGTGAAAGATGAGGAAGCAGGAGAAAAACCTCATTATCATGTTAGCTATTAGAATGTGCTTTTGCACTAGCTTTTTTCCCACCAGTCTGGTTTTAGATTTGACTTCCCATATGTCACAGATGTACCTATTCTATTCTGCAATTACCCAGTTTTCTGCTATGCTACTCTTTTACTCTATTGCTGACTATTTTGTCCAGTGTCTCTAAGGACTGCCAACACAGGGGAAAAGATGGTCTCTTCACTTGACTGCTGTCCAAAAAGTCTTGGTCAGGTGCCAGATACTGCAGAAATGACTGTTTATCAGTTTTAAAGATTACTATTCCCCAGCTACTTGTTACTACCCTGAAGCACTGAAGAAACTGATCTTGCATTGAAGCAGATGAAGAGCACTCACAAGTCAGAAATATTAACTTCAAAGGCCATAAGCACCTGTTTGAACTAACCTGAACAATTCAGCAACAATGCAGATGAAGAATCATCAGTTGAGTCATCTGCCTGTCTACACTGGGGAAAGAGCAGCAGCTGTCAACAGAGGAGCCACAAAATCTTAAAGATTCTCAGCTGTTTCTCATATGAAAAGTATCTGACCACAGATAAGGTGTAGATTAATTTATTTTTCCCTTTCTCTTCCCGTTCTGCTGAGTCCCTCCAGAGAAAATGCCAAGACCATAGCCTTCTACCATTTCTACAGAATTTCCCCTTTCTTCAGTCATGACTTACAAAAAAAACAAACGAAACCCCCAAAAAATACCAACAGAAAAACCCTTGCTTCTCATCCCTTCTGAATTTATCAAATTTATCCTTGCTATTTAGGCTTCTTTCTGAACCTCACCCCTCTAGCACTTGTCATTTACAAGATACTGCCAAATTCTTCAAAGGATCAAAAGATCCACTGTGCTCTCCTAGTCTCATCTCATTTAGCCTAACTCCACTCTCACCAGGACTGTTTTCTCCCTTCAATTTTATCTTTGGGTATCACAGAAGTAGATTACCCTCTATCATTCCACTGCCCTTTATTTCTAAATTCAATGAATTATCTTTCCCCTCCTCTAGCTTTGCAAGACAGAGATCAGCGTACACAGATTATGCTGCAAAGTAAGTTTTTGCTTCAGGGGCAAGAAGAAGGTGGGTGGGTGTGGTGAGAGCAGAATAATGAAGGGTGGGTAAGAAGATGACTGCTTGCTACTTGTCTTCAGCAATAATCCTCACCTCAATAAAAAGGTTTCAAAAAAAAAAAAAAAAGTTGGCCCTCCTCTAAGTGGAAGGTCACTATTGAGAGAGGCCTTCTAGAATGAAATAAGGTGACAAGGTTTTAAAAAAACAAAACAACAACAACAAAAAAAAGTCCTGAGGAAACACCATTATGAGCATCCCAGCCAACAATCCCTAGGAACCAGTGGATGTCACAGACATAGTTTGCACTGAGGCAGGAGTGAGCAAAGGAAAATGAAATATAACCATACATATATTTTTTTCTTGCCTTTGTCATAATGGCCACTTTCTTCCCATATCTCTCCATCCTCCATGTTAAACACAGAAAAAGTGACAAACCCCCTACTTTAAAATCGATTATGAAAGGGTCAAAACACTAGGCAAGAAAACTCATCCCTTTCCAGCTGGCAGAAGTGACGCCCTGCACACACTATGTCAGCAGAAAATCAAGAGCCTAAAACTAGATGAAAACTAGGTCAGAAACTACCATTTCAGCTTTACTAGCAAACAGAAAATGAAAGGAAGACAAAAATCATGCTAACCAAAATCTTGATGCAACTCATAGTAATCAGGTCTTATTTTACCGAATAGTTGTATGCTTAGGTTATGATAGCACCGTCCTCTTCAGAAAGCACGGAAGATGAGTACAGAAATAAAATGCATCTCTAGTTTCTCGACTATCCTAGATACAGTTGTAATTTCCAGATGAACATCAACAAGCTGCTTGTAAAACAACATAACCATTCACTCCAAACAGCCAAAAGTAAATGCAATGCAGAATGCATCTATCTTACATTATACAGGCTGCAGTGCAAACAACTTAGTGGGCAAAGCCATTTTTCTTCAGCCCACCCCTCTACATCGGTTTAAACCTGCTTCCTCCATACTGCTGCAATTCCAGACATTGTTTCATGACCCACAAAACTGAAGACAGGATTGATCTAGCAAAGTAAAAACGGGGACAGATAGCACATCAGTATCTACATTAATTGACCCCAACATTTTAACAGACTGGATCTCGGGACTATTCAGGCATCATGCAGTTTCCAGTAAATCCATTAGAAGAGTTATGTATTCCCCCATTTCTAAAAAAAGGCTCAACAGGCAGCCTGTATGGGTTAGTCTTTGCAATTTGTATTTAAGCAAGCTTTTTCTGTTCCTGTTAACTTTCTAGACCGTGGCAATTCCTTAATAGTACATGTAGTTTAAGTGGGGGAAGAAGCAGAAGAAATCAAACTAGATGTAACAAGTATTTTTAGTGTTAAAGACAAGCAATAACCAGAAGTAATAGCTACTTTGCAAAAAATCTATTACTACAGGACAGGTTACAAACTTCATGTAACAGTACCAAACTGACTGGCCACATGTCAAACCTGTAATAATTTTGGGCAGGATTTTCAAAGGGCTACATCATCTATTTCTGATCAGGGATCCTCTCTTCTTTGTGTTGCAGCACAGGGAAAAATACAGTTTCTCCTACAGCACCAGGAACGATGTCTTCACCACATGAAAATTCTGAGCCCAATGACAGTTTATTTCATGTCTGCATGGCAATGTAATCCTACCAGCTGATTCAGAAACACTACCTGGCATATTGGATTCATTACGCTTTAAAACTCACATGGCTGTCTCCTCCAGCTGTGCATGCAATTTTTATACTCTCCTCCATAGGAGAAAAAGACCAAATTTCGTTTAGCAGACAGCAAAATGACATCATGACAGTTGAATCATTATCAACTTTTGGTACAGAACATTCTTTTAAGATGGTCAGTGCTTCCTCATCAGATAGCATACACAAAATTTGTCTACTATCATAATCCAGGACAGAACTGGCTTAACCAAAACTCAGTTTTGTTTAAGTCATACCATTTCTACTCAGACTCCCCTCAAAAGATGGACAAGTTCTCCAGTCACACAATGGGTGAGTAGCCAAGGGCTAAATTTCCCTCATATGTCACTACTGAGAAGATTATAAGGTCCACCCAGTGAGGTTGAATACTAATGACTTAACCTTCCTAGACTTACTAAATATCACTAAAATCCATAAGCTTAGCAAATGAACTACTACAGCTGAGACACGCGAACCACCATCTGCTTGTTTATTGTGGCTTTTAGGCTACAGCTCACACAGAAATTACTATTTATTTCAACCACCTTAAAACTTCAAGGGAAGGCAGTTATCCCATGTAAAGGGATTTAATATCATAAAATACTTTATTAGAAGGAAACATCAGGCTAAACCAATAGCAAGGGGGATAAAGTTATTAAATTTCACTTTCAACTTGCTCAACACTTTCAACTTGCCAAATACTGCAGATGAGAAATCCTATATATAAAAAAATACCACATAAACCTATCCAGTTATGTGCCTGCACAGAGTCTTGTTTTCAGATTTAAGATGTGTATTTGTAACTCTGATCTTGCAAAGCAGCCACTTTTGTTCCTTTTCAGTCCAAAGAACACCAACCAAGCTCTTACCAGCCTCAATATTAGAAAAAGGAAAAAAAAAAAGCAAAAAGAAGAAAAAGAGAAAAAAAGGAGAGAGCGAGGGAAAAGGAGAGAGCGAGGGAAAAGGAGAGAGCGAGGGAAAAGGAGAGAGCGAGGGAAAAGGAGAGAGCGAGGGAAAAGGAGAGAGCGAGGGAAAAGGAGAGAGCGAGGGAAAAGGAGAGAGCGAGGGAAAAGGAGAGAGCGAGGGAAAAGGAGAGAGCGAGGGAAAAGGAGAGAGCGAGGGAAAAGGAGAGAGCGAGGGAAAAGGAGAGAGCGAGGGAAAAGGAGAGAGCGAGGGAAAAGGAGAGAGCGAGGGAAAAGGAGAGAGCGAGGGAAAAGGAGAGAGCGAGGGAAAAGGAGAGAGCGAGGGAAAAGGAGAGAGCGAGGGAAAAGGAGAGAGCGAGGGAAAAGGAGAGAGCGAGGGAAAAGGAGAGAGCGAGGGAAAAGGAGAGAGCGAGGGAAAAGGAGAGAGCGAGGGAAAAGGAGAGAGCGAGGGAAAAGGAGAGAGCGAGGGAAAAGGAGAGAGCGAGGGAAAAGGAGAGAGCGAGGGAAAAGGAGAGAGCGAGGGAAAAGGAGAGAGCGAGGGAAAAGGAGAGAGCGAGGGAAAAGGAGAGAGCGAGGGAAAAGGAGAGAGCGAGGGAAAAGGAGAGAGCGAGGGAAAAGGAGAGAGCGAGGGAAAAGGAGAGAGCGAGGGAAAAGGAGAGAGCGAGGGAAAAGGAGAGAGCGAGGGAAAAGGAGAGAGCGAGGGAAAAGGAGAGAGCGAGGGAAAAGGAGAGAGCGAGGGAAAAGGAGAGAGCGAGGGAAAAGGAGAGAGCGAGGGAAAAGGAGAGAGCGAGGGAAAAGGAGAGAGCGAGGGAAAAGGAGAGAGCGAGGGAAAAGGAGAGAGCGAGGGAAAAGGAGAGAGCGAGGGAAAAGGAGAGAGCGAGGGAAAAGGAGAGAGCGAGGGAAAAGGAGAGAGCGAGGGAAAAGGAGAGAGCGAGGGAAAAGGAGAGAGCGAGGGAAAAGGAGAGAGCGAGGGAAAAGGAGAGAGCGAGGGAAAAGGAGAGAGCGAGGGAAAAGGAGAGAGCGAGGGAAAAGGAGAGAGCGAGGGAAAAGGAGAGAGCGAGGGAAAAGGAGAGAGCGAGGGATTTAAACTCTGATCTTGCAAAGCAGCCACTTTTGTTCCTTTTCAGTCCAAAGAACACCAACCAAGCTCTTACCAGCCTCAATATTAGAAAAAGGAAAAAAAAAAAGCAAAAAGAAGAAAAAGAGAAATCCCCAACTTCACAGACACAAGACACTCCTAGAGAAGTGACTTGTCAAACAGTGAGATGACAGAGGCAGCAACAAAAGCCCACTCACCCCACCACTGCTCTCATGCCTTGCAAAGTAATTGCCTTCTCACCCAGAACTAAAGGTTACAATTACAGTCAGAATGAGTCAAGCCGGAAAGACCTATTTTTTAAAAAAGAAAAAAAAGGAAAAAAAGGGAAAAAAATCACAGACTATCTTTCCCAAAACTAGACCTGACCAAAATGAGTAATGTCTTGGGAATTTCAGTGGAGTACATTGGTAAGCTGAGGCAGCTCTCAAAACAGTACTCTAGGCAATATCCAAAAAAATGTGACTTCAAAGTGATCTAACACCACAGGTCTCTTCTGGACATATTAAAATAGCATGTGGTCCAAACACGTTATTTTCCATATTAGTTTCTTTTGTCTATAAAGCGAGACATAACAAACCAGCAAACGAAAACAAGAACAAAGGAAAAAAAAAATTAGGCAGCTCCAGATTTGAAGAAACTTTGCTGTACCTCAAAATGAGATGTTTCTACCACCAGACTACATATAAATGTGCAGCATGACTGTCTTCAGTCACATTTTTAAAAAGGGGATGTTTTTGTGTACCTAAAATGCCACCCGCTGCATCTACTGTATCTAGTCTGACAGTGGTACCACATCATACATGAAAAAAAATCACTGAATTCCAAAGACTTTAACAGACTAACTGATGATCCTTTCAGAAAAGGAAAACAAATTCCCTCCAAATGCTAAATGAAATCATTTGATACCAAGCCAAAGCAGGCACTAGTGAAACCTGGCAGTATTCGACTAGTAGATGCATAAACCTCAAGGAATTTATTGTAGGACATGATATGAAAAGATATGCTTAGTGTCTAGAAGTGAAGGCTTCTCCAGCATTTCTTTCATCCAGTGAAAAGCAAATTCGCAGTAAGCATGGATGATTTTCCTCACAGAATTACTCTATGCAACAACAGGAAAGAGGACCAGCCAAAATACTGCTGAATTTACAGAGTGCCGATACATACTTGCACTGTACATTGCCTGCCAAAAGTCATCGCCCCAGTTTCCCTTTCAGAGTCTTCAGCCCCGTTTCTGGTTGCAGGTAACTCAGCAGGGCAGATCACTACAGATGTTAAGAAGATCTCTCAGAAGAGGAAAAAAATTTTTGAGATGGTTGACAGTCACTCTACTAAGGAATTTGAACTTTGAAAACAAGACTGAAATGAATCCACAAGTGGAGGAGGCAGCAATACAGCTCCCTTCAGTTTCTCCACACTGGTATATCAGCATTTCTCTTACGCACCAGCTGTTTAACTTTCACTCCTATATTGAAACCAAAGCTAGTTCTAAAGCTAAGCTTCTTCCTCAGAGCATCTCAAAACATATTACAGCTCGTAACAGCCTGCAGGGAGGGTAGTAGCCTTATTTTCATTTTACTTAAGAGGAGCAAAAACCAGTTTGTTCAAGGTCGTAATGGGCGAGTCTTTACAAGATGACCAAAGGGGTCAGCTGTATATTCCTGCTGCATTGTGCCAGCGCTGATATAATTTTCAACGTGTTTACTGAACTGCACTGTGGAGTCAGATGAGCAGCAGAGATGACACAGGAAAAAGAGCAGGATCTCATGGCGGGTACAGAAGGAAGGAAAACCACTCCTTTGAATCACAACAAACTGTTAGATTGGCTCAACTATCCCCTGAAATCTTACCCATAGGAACGTGGCAAAACGGAAATATTACCCTCCCTACTTCCCATCTCAAATCCTGGGATGCTATCTTTTTCTGTCTCTTGTGAAATGTAAACCTTCCGGTTTTAATTACTTGATTATGCTATTTTATGGACAAGACTCAGGCATTCTTTTATAGCGTAAACTACAAGGGAACACTAACATCCGTATTCTTCCAACTCCTTTTCCCTTAAAGCACTTTTCCTTTTAATGTACAATGCATTAGTATCAAGAGACCTTGTTACAATGTTAAAACAAGCTCTGTTTGAACATTTATGACAGGCAGTATCTACCACAATGGGCTCATAAGCAAGCCCTCCAATCCTGCCACAACCCATCATGTGTATACTCTCTTTACACAAGTAGGCCACTGAAATCAATGAGATTATTCACATGAACTAGATACATGCTTTAGTTATTATTCCTTGTCAGCCGTAAGTCCACTACAGAGGTCAAACTAAGGACAAGAACATACATGGAACATCCCAGAGTTTGCTCTTGAAGAAAAACTAAAGGCTTTTCTATACAAGGGGAAAAGCACTTCATATTCACACCCTCCTTCAATTCTGCAATAACTCCCTGGTGTAGACAAGATCTCACATGCTCTTACCAAAAATATGAAATACCTGGCAAGCCCATATTTATTAAAATTTTACAGTTGTCCTATTGCTTTCAGTAATTAAACAACCAAGCACCGCTAAAGCCTCTAATTCAGAAAAATTAATTATTCATTAAAATCTTAGGTCTGTGTAAATCTTCGCAAGTTTGCCAGGACAGTATATACTGCCTCACCTTGACCTGCTAATGGGATGCTTCCAAGTCCCACGTAAATCAAACGAGCCGAGTTCACTGATTTATCAAGAGAATAGATGTAACACCAACAAGAACTCACTTAGCTCAAAATCTTGTGAACAGAAAGAAAACTGCAAAGAAACAAAATTCAATTTTTCTCCTGGGGAAAACTAAGAATTGAAGAAAGGAAGCTCAAGCAAGGCTCACTAAGGAGAAAAGCATTTGTTTTTCCTATTAGCAGACATGATGAAAATAGAATCATAGAATAGTTTGGGTTGGAAGGGACTTCTAAAGGTCATCTAGCCCAACCCCCCTGCCATGGGCAGGGACATCTTCAACTAGATCAGGTTGCTCAGAGCCCTGTCCAACCTGACCTTGAATGTTTCCAGGGATGGGGCATCCACCACGTC
>NW_008794603.1:2787355-2793533 GCF_000699145.1 Aptenodytes forsteri | reverse complement strand
GTCACCAGTCTCCATCTGGACATTGAGGCGTTGACCACTACCCTCTGCATGCGACCACCAGACAGTCCACCCATCAAGTCCATACCTCTCCAGTTTAGAGAGAAGGATGTTGTGGGGGACCGTGTCAAAGGCCTTACAGAAGTCCAGATAGATGACATCCGTAGCCCTTCCCGTGTCCACTGATGTAGTCACGCCATCACAGAAGGCCACCAGGTTAGTCAGGTAGAAGGAAGAAAAGAATTTTGTTTCTACCAGATTGAGGGACAGTGTTAGATTTCTCAGATGCCAGTCAGCCAGATTCTTGGAACACTTTACTAACAAAATGAGCTCTCTCAAGAAGCCCATTTCCCCAGTGTGATCCAAGACACAACTCTGGTGGCACACACTGCTGCAGAGAATGCAAGGGCCTTGGAAGAACCCGCTGTGCAGGCATGGGCGGGGGGAGAAAAAGAAAAAAAGTCCTAACAAACAATTCAGTATATTCCTCTGGCAGACTTTTACAAAGCTTTGAACTCTGGCAGAACAAAATAACTTAATGTCACTTTTGTCCTCCTTTCCATATTGTCTTTTAAAGACGAAAGTACAGCATTTGTGGTCAGGAAAAAAAAACCCCAACATTAATTTGGTCCTCCTTTCCATATTGTCTTTTAAAGACGAAAGTACAGCATTTGTGGTCAGGAAAAAAAACCCCAACATTAATTAGATCTTTTTTTCCCAAACTTTCAAAATATGCCTAGTACCTCTGAAGGAGTGTAAAACTTTTTACAGAGTGCTCCCGTCAGTAACCTATTGACTTACTGCAAACTTACAGAAAATAAATGTGGTAATGTACCACAGTGGCACAAAAAAAAGCTTAGAGAGAGAATAAACAAAAACTCTATACATACCAACTCTGTATTCCCAGAGTTTTAAATATATCAACGAATTCTGAAACTGTACATTAGTCTGGTACATCATGCTAGAGGCACAATGTTCCTATACTCCATTCTACCTTTGCCAAGTACAATTTATCTGAGGATCAAGCTAAGTTTTCCCCTGATGTCTTTTCATTGTCTCTTGAACTTGTCAAAGTAATTCTTGCATGCACACAAAGATTATCAGTAGTTGGGAAGTGCTGAAAATTTTACTTTGTCATAGCAAAACCATGTCTACACTTTGTGGCAGTACTATTCCTCCCTCTTTTCTTCTAACTTTCAGTTTCTGGCAAATTTGCAGAAAAATCCAGGAACTCAGTCCTTACTAACACAAAAAAATCCCTTTGTGACCTCAGTGGGAATTTAGCCCAGTGTAAAACAGACATTGAAGCATATTAACTAATCAACTCAACTCAAACACATTTCTGGTGTAAAACACAAAAAAGTCTCCCTCCAAAATTCACATTAAGAATGTTTGGTTTTGAACAAGAATGACAAAACACAGACAACAAAAAAACCAAACACAAAAAAAGCAAAAAACCAAGCCCAAACCAAAAACAACCCACACATTAAACTCTCTAGCAACTTCCATCTCATTTAAGTTTCAAAAAGTAAAGGTCATATTTTGCTTCTATTTATTCTTGTATATTGTTCAAATCCTAACTTGTTAAAGTATGGTCAGAAACATACATTCTAAGGAAAGGACATCTGTTAAGAAAGAAATGGATTAGTTTTGCTGTAAATGACATAAAGAAGAAAAGCAGAGTCTTTAGACTACTCAAATTCTAATATTCTTCCAGATAAAACAAGGCTGAAGCAGTTTAATCTGGAGTCTGTCTTTTCAGCAATTAAACACCTCAGCTACTTTAAGTGCAATAGCTTTGAATTTGACTTAAAACTACCAGCTTTTGAGAAGTCATAGAGATGTAATAATTAATAATTATATTAAGTACATGACAGCAAAGTTCCACCAGAACCTAATACAACACTTAAAGATGCAAAACTGTTCTAAACTAAACAGAGCTCCCCACAGTCAAACTCCAGCCATATAGCTGCAGAGTTCATTTACACACAAACATACACATCAAAAACTTTCTTTCAGGGAGTTTCCTGTGTTGCTAACAAGTTCCAGCTTCTCTCCTGCTGGATCTAAATTTAACTAAGACTAAGATCGAGTCTTAAAAAAAAGGCCAAATCAAAAAACAACCAAACAAAAAACCCCACCAACAAACCAAAACAAAAAAAAAACCAACCCACACCATATAAGCAACTTCAATGCAATGCAGCACACATTTTACAGGCACCTTTGTTTTTAAAGCTGTTAATTATCAAATATATGAAATATGCAGCAAACAAGTAGCAGCCCCTCACCCTTTCGCCCTACACATTTCTGAAATTGCACTTTACATGCTACTAGGTACAGATAACACGAGCACTAATAACAGTTGCTAATTCAATAAATGTATGTAAAAAGTGAGTGACCTTTACAGAGGAAGTCAGAAGTTCAACCAGAAGCCAAGGCTCCCCAACATGGCCAAGTGTGCTTTGCTATCTGAATTAGAGGACTAACCACACTAGTACCTTGGATTAAGCCAAAAAGACTCCTTACAAAGTCTTCGAACTTTGTTACAGACATGCTAATTCTTGAATATTTTAATTACAGATTTGTCTGAGCTAGATAGGGGGAATATGCAGGTAGAAGGGAAAGGGTAAGAAACAACTTGGAAGTGAAGGAGGTTCAACATTCAAGCTACTGACTCCAGTTATGAACTCACATATTCATACACCACCACTGTCCCAAGATGCATTTGCCAATGCGGCTCCTTCTTGAGACCACCCACACAGGCCATTCCTACTCCAGCAGTACAACTATTTCACTTCCCACACAATGCGGTACATGTCATACATTCACCTCACACACTTTTCTTTGATAGGTTAATTCTTACAATGCTGGAATACGACACTTTTTTTTTTTTAAAAGGTGTTAAATTTGAGTAATACTTCGATCACTAACCAGAGGGGAAATTCTACTGCAGGCCAAAATGAGACTGCAAACAATTCTACCGTAGGCTATGGAATTTTTTCTCTTTTACCACCCCCCTGTATTTTAGAAATCTAAAACATGGAAATCTGCATTTATTGATAATTCACAAGTTCTAACTTTACAGCGACACCATGAATTTAAGGCAGCTGATAAAAAATACACAGAGATATTCAAAATACGTATCTGTAGCTTTGTACCTTCTGTGGTTACAGTACTTAATATCACTAGATCTCTAAGTTGCATCTAGTTTTCCAATTTCATACACGTCTAGATATAGCTGAATTCGCCAAGGCACATGAGGAAGAACTAGATGACTTCAAGATCAGTCCTATTCCCAAAATTATTTTGGTCATCTGGATTGCAAAGTGCCCAAGAAGTACTTCACAAAGCAGCGCTTCACTAAATAAGTCACCACACAAACACTAAAAAACCATAACCCCTACACCTGTTGACACAGAGTATTTACAGAAAAAGGTCAAATGTGCAATAATTTATCGAAGATTGCCACCAACTTCAACATCAAGATCCTAAAAGCAGCTCTTGATTTGACCTCAAAGACATTTAAATTTCTGCTAACGGCTATGCAAAGAACTCATTTACCAATATCACTGAACTGATCCCTGTTTAAGACCCAGCGAGATTATCAAGCTGAAAGCATTATATAGTCTATGAAACCTAGCAAACTATTCTCTGCGAACACCTAAGAACTGACATCCCATGCGACAAGACACCAATGAGGAGACACTTCAAATCTGACAAGCTGGCTGATCTGCAAGGCTTTTCATCCAACAAGCTAGTGGAACTTCTGTTTTCAAATTGGCACCCTCATGAGAAATTATTATTCCAGATCAAGAACAGAAAAGAAAAGAAGTGAAATACTAAATTGGAGATGGCACTACCTCAGGAAATAAAGCACATATTCCAGCAACTACTCCCAGTCATACACAATAGACACCTTTTGTTACCTGGCCTTCTGCTTCCAGACTCTTATGAATATTACTTAGGCACAGGAGCATCTCCATACATTATACAGGGAGGCCAAGCACTGAAGTTAAGATATTGCAAAGTTTAATACTCCAGTACCAAAGTGCCTTTACAGATTAAGCCTATAGCTTAACAGGCCTCCTCTCAGTGAGTGGAGGGGAGGAAACAAAAACAGAATTCCCAAAACATGGCAAGAGAAACAGGATTTTAAAAGTTAAAGTAATTACATTAACATGAACTACAATGCATGTATTTCAAGATGCAGGAGTGACAAGGATGGATGAAAAGGAAGTCTATACAGTGATGTATCACCTATACAGCACAGAAACCTGAAATAACTACAAAGCAAACTCTGCAGGATTAGTCTTTTTATGAAGCTGAAAGACCCGGGGGGGGGGGAAGCAACAGGACATTTTAGCTATGATAAGGAGATCAAAGGCACGCTATTTTGCTAAAGCACAAAACTGGATGGCAGATCAGGCTGATGTCCTTACACAAGAGTTTGAAGGCTTGCTGATTCATCTTCAAAGAAAGGTTTAATCTTGATGACAGTAAGAAGTTCAGCTAAAGAAAAACAGAACACCTCTGCTAAGACTGCTTAGCTGTCTTCAAAAGTATATACTCAGATCACAGAGTTGCTATGGCATCAACTTCAGGACTGTGGTTAGACACACAAAATGTCTTTTTCCTACAGACTGTTATGGGAAGCTGAGCAACTTTGGCCATGAACCAAATATGTTCTGGCTCTAAAAGTAGACATAATTCATCACCATTTGGACATTCCAATGGTTAGCTAAACTGAGAAAGCAAGACAACCAGCACTTTAGAGCATCCATGTAAATGAAGCTCTAAATACACTGCCCTAGCAATAGCAAAAACAAATTGTATTTGCACTTACCTTGTTTACTAGCATTATTTAATAACATAATACTATTTTTCCAGCACTTAACTGTCAAGTCAGAACAAATGGGAAAGGTTCATTTTTGGCAGCTGCATATCAAACTACAGCAGGAGGAAATTCTGTAGGATCCAAGGTATCACATTTATTTCCCTTATTCCCTGGTATTTTTAATTTTATAAGCATCAGGCTATTTTTAAGCAACAGCTATCAAAAATATGAGCTAACACAGGACTTTCGCGTGTACTGAATAATCCTGCAAAACTCTGAAGTAGCCTGGATGAGTAAAACATTTAACATACTCTAAACCAGTACACCTCTTGCAAACTGTTTTACACCCAGCAATCACAGAAGCCCAAAGCAAACCTCCCACATCCCCAACTGTTAGCTTTCCAAATGGTAAAGCAGCATTTGCTTTACCAGTTAGAAAACACAACCTCTGAAGTAGACCAGATGAGTGCCACTTTCACATTGCCACAAAGGGGGAAAAGGAGGTGGGTACAAAGCAGAGAACAGGGTCGAGGGGACGCACTCAATATCACACTGAAGCAGACCTAAACCCCCCCTTCTTCCCCCCGAAGGCGCATCCTCACAGAAAGATGTCTCCAGTTACGTTCTGTTTTTGAAAACAATCATTTAGGACCCAGTTTATTCTCTGTCCAATAAATATGCGTTATGAGGCTAGGGCAAACAAATAACTGAAATAACACTACTGAGGAATCAGAAAGCTTTAGAAAGTATATTATAAAATACACAGTTACTATATGTTATTAGTAACTCACGTATTAAAAGACAAATCAAATTATCGTTTTATCATTTTATTCTGGAGATCATAGCAGGCAACATTGACGACCGCAAGGGCAGGACCTTCTACTTTAGTAGTCAAAACAAGGTCATTACCAATGGATACACACATGCCCCCATAGCATACATTCCAGTCTAAAAAGGTAAATAGCTGAACATCTCCCTTCTTGTCAACTCTGGCCAGAACATCTCATGCAGATCAGCCACCCAACTTAATAATGCATGGCTCTCCTTGCCATATTCGTTAACTCTGGCTGCCATACTATTAATGAGACAACCGTGGCACGTTTCCTGTTCTTAGCAGGGTCTCCTTCACATTTTGCTATCAAAAACACGTAACCACAAAGAAATCAAGTTCTCCCGAAAGCAAGATTTTTTTTTTTTCCAGAATCTCTTCTAATAAAGGAATGAAAATTGTACTCGTCACAGAAACGCGAAAGCATGTGCTAGGGAGGCGGAAATCCCGGCCGCGCAGACAGCTCCAGGCCTCGCCCCTGCGGGAGCGCCCCACGACCGCCCGGGGAGCGCCTCCTC
>NW_008794603.1:2781452-2786700 GCF_000699145.1 Aptenodytes forsteri | reverse complement strand
AGCCCCACAGGACAGCAGCTCGCCGCCGCCCGCCCGGAACTCCGCAGGCGGCGGCGAGGGGAGGGAGGAGAGCGGGCAGCGGGCACGCCCGGGCGGTGTCCGCCCTCCGCGGCCTGGTGCGGGGCACCCCCGGCAAACGCCACGTTTCTCCGTAGGCGAATGTTTAACCACCAGAAAAACTTCCTCAAGACGTGCTAAAATCACCTCAACTGCCATGGCTCTGCAAAGCAGGGTCTCAGGTCTGCCAGCCTGTTGAATTCAGACGTATGCTACTCAAAACACCTAAACATCTGTTAATTCTGTAATCTTTTTATCATGTTTATTACAGTTTGCTTGGATGTCAGCGATCTCGACCATGTTGTGAAAACTCACAAGCACAGCTCGGGTCTGTAGGACTTCCGCTCCGAATGCGTGAACTGCTCAGAAACGACCCATCCCCGGGGAGCCCCGCTGCTGGCACAGTTTGGAGGCCACAGAGAAGGCCCACATCCCGGTGGGCTGTGCATACTGCTTTGCAGGTGGTGATTGCACTTCCAAATAATTCAGCCTTTTTTATCAGTAACCTGAAAATAATTATATTGTTGCCTATAAGATCTGCAAAAGACAAAAAGATGGGTGGAATATAAATAATAATGACAGAAGATCTCTCAGAGTGATCCAAATTACTTGCTAAACTGGGCCATGCAAGGCATTTAAGACAGCCAGATTGGAAACTACATGTTTAGGAACAAGGAACGTGGCCCCTGCCCGCAATACAGAAAGGGATGTACTCCGTCCTGGAAAGCAGCACCTTTGAAAGGATTTGGGGCTGTAATGGTAAAGCCATGCAACATGAATGTTGCTGCACCAAAAAAAACTAGTGCATTCTTTGCCTGTATAAACAAGGGATTAGCAAGCATGTGCAAGAGAGGTGGTATTACCTCTGAATATAGTTTTGGTAAAACCAGCAGTGGAACACTGTTTCCAGTCTCTCTCTATCCGTATTTTCCAAGATACTGAAAAATTAGAGAGGGTGCAGAAGAGAACCACAAAAATGATCTGAAGGCTGAAGATGATGCCTAGCAGTAAGTGTTAAAATATTTAGTTCCTCAAAAAGATAGCTCAAAAGGGGGCTTATGAGAAAGAAAATGAGGTACTGGTATTTTTACTTTGGCGCACCTAACTGAGGTCAACACTACCTGTGGTAACCCTGATGAGCTATATCGAAGTAGCCACTACAGAGCATTATCTCTAGCTGGTTTTTTTACATTTAGATAACTATCTCACATTAATGGGTTTAGTGTTAAAGTGTTTTTAAGTATTAAGACATAGAATCATAGAATCATTAAGGTTGGAAAAGACCTCTAAGATCATCGAGTCCAACCGTCAACCCAACACCACCATGCCCACTAAACCATGTCCCTAAGCGCCTCATCTACACGTCTTTTAAATACCTCCAGGGATGGGGACTCCACCACTTCCCTGGGCAGCCTCTTCCAATGTTTAACCACTCTTTCAGTAAAGAAATTTTTCCTCATGTCCAATCTAAACCTCCCCTGGCGCAACTTGAGGCCGTCTCCTCTCGTCCTATTGCTAGTTACTTGGGAGAAGAGACCGACACCCACCTCGCTACAACCTCCTTTCAGGTAGTTGTAGAGCGCGATGAGGTCTCCCCTCAGCCTCCTTTTCTCCAGGCTAAACAACCCCAGTTCCCTCAGCCGCTCCTCAGAAGACTTGTTCTCCAGACCCCTCACCAGCCTCGTTGCCCTTCTCTGGACCTGCTCCAGCACCTCAATGTCCTTCTTGTAGTGAGGGGCCCTCACTACTACCCATAGGTTAGCAGTGATGGTTTGAATGCCATCATTATGAGCACAACAGTTTGTAATGTTAGCAGAAATACTCATCTGATGTGTTTTTCTCTTCCAACGTCAAACTGCTTGCCTTTTCCACCCCAAATGTCCAATACTCCACCTATTCCCTGCATAGAGGCCAAAGTGCTAAGCTTCCCTACACGTAATTTCTACAATAGTGTCACATGATTAATTAAAAAATTAATCTTCCTCACACCAAAAAAGGAAAACGTAGGGACAATCCAACATACATTTATAAATAATAGTAAGGGTTTGCTGGACAAACTATGATTTATTTTCATATGTAATTCATCATGAAAAACTAAATCTGAATTTAACTGCAAAATAATTATTACAGTGCCAGAGTATTCTAGAACATTTTCTACGCTATGCATACATTTCACAGAGCATCTTTCAATGTGTCTGTAAGGGGTACAAAAGAAAATCCATATATGTGTTCAGAAACAAGTTACAGGCTTACATACAAGAGCAGCGTCCTCTCAAGAACATTTGACATGATTGCCTTGTATGGTATTAGAGGAGCAGAGTAACATGGAGACAAAGCCTCTCAGGGTTACAACAGCAGAGCAATTAGTTATCTTACACTTCTTTCATTGTGACTTCAGCAGCTTAGTAGCTGAAGATTTGTCCCAAAACAAGGATAGGATGCTGTATGCAACTCAGCCAGCAGCTTTTCTTTCTTCTGGTGGAGAACTCTCTTAATCACATTCTCTTCCCTCCGTTTTGCCTAGGTGATGAGGCGTATGTCTGGAAAGAAAGGATTTTTCTCTCTCTCAGAGGAAATGTCTTAGTTCTAGCAGCCTTTTATGATTTTGTCTTTGTCTCTGAAATCTGAGACAAAAAACTGAGCTATGACTCCACCATTCTGGGATCTATTCCTCATCAGGTCCAGTGCTCACTCTCTCTTCCTCTGTAGATGAACCCAGAAATTTTGAAATAGTATTTACAGTCAATTGGATTTAGGTCCTGCTGTTCCACAGGAAAGCTAAGAATCAAAGTATTTTTAACTAGGGCTTCATTTTAGTGCTTCCCTATTTGTCTCAGTAGAGCAATGCTTTTGATACCAGCAAACTAAAGATTTTTGCCCTCATCGGTAGCTTCCTTTTGAGAAGAATTTAGCCCACAGCTGTTTTTCTACTTTAACTGTTCTGCCGTCTGCTCCTTCCACTCATTTGTTCAGATGATTTGTCCATTCCCAGCCACTGAAATTCTTCAGCTCTTCCTTTTTTTTTTTCTTCTCACAAAGGTTACGGCTGTCCTCAGAGTCTCACACTTACCATGCAAGCTTCTAGTAGTTTTAAAGCTTTTTTTTTTTTTTGAAAACAAGAACCTTAGATCAAGCTGAAATATAATGGGAGCAGTGTTCACTGTAATACTGGGGACTAGAGAAATAAAAAAATCAGACTTCTCACTTTTTCTGCTCAGCTTCAGTGTTGTTTATGTTAGCTTGGGCTTCTAATCTTGAACTACTATTTCAATTCTTGGTTTTGGAGGGCTCCTTCAAAGAAGACAATTTTGTAAATTTTATGAGCTTCCTTTCAATGTAGCTGCTTTTATCCTGTCTGATTCATTCTCATGCAAAATAATAATTTGGTAGAAAATTCTCAATTTACTGATTTTAAGAAAACAACTTGTTCTATAACTAGTAGAATCAACACCACCTTATATTCAATAGCTTTGTGACTGTTGGATTTGCAGATGTCTAAAAAGGTGTAAGTTCTGATTTATGTTTTTTGTCTGTAAAAGTAGCATTCATAATGTCTATCCAGTATGCAGTTATCTGATGTCTCAATCTGCTTTTGTTTGTGATGCCACCTTTGCATAGTGGGAGAATAGTAGGAGGTATTCTCATCCTGGCTACCTGTTTTCAACTAATACCATTTCATTAAAGTATTACTCTCAGTTGATTTTACTAGAAATGAACCAACTGGTTCTAAAGCTAGCAGGGAAAGAGAGGAAGGGGAACAAGTAGGTACGCACACAGGGATTGGATATAGGCCTGTTTTCCCTATGAAACCAGGCTAGAAGTTGGTCACATGGCTTTACAGGGCAAAACAAGACTGAAGCTAAATACAAGTTACAACCACCACCTATGTCAAACTACTTTGTGATCACTACATGCACCAGCTTAGGTCTTGCAGTTGCTGTCCACAGCAGATTCTGTACAGAGCCTCAGTAATTTCACTGATAACACACCAGAACTTACCATATTTGTAATGTTTAATCTCTTATGATACTTGTTTGTCAACAGCTCCCATAGGCATAAATGCTACTTTGTAAAAGTGTTAACAGGACAAATAGTAAAAAATGATAATCTGTGATATCAACTAAAATATTCCAAATGCCATTTATTGCAATTGCTTCCATTAATAATTTGTTCCCTGTGCTCTTTTCTGTCCGCTGTTTTCCAGCTCAATTACAATTACTGTTCTTCCATATGCTTTGCTTCCAATCTGTCCACCTGTTCCCAACTCCTTCCATTATGTCCTTTTTAAAAAACATCGGAAACTGACCTCTGTGTAAGGTCTGGTCTTGCAGACAGCAGCTTGGAGAACTCGGCATTAGCGCGTGCAGTTTTCTTGTCTGTTTGTCAGGAGTACACTTCTGAAAGGCGTAGGGAGGTAGGAAAACAAATAAGCCTTATCATTTATCATAGGAATTGCTGTTCTAAAGTCAAAGTGAAGGGGGCAGGGACTTATTCTGTGAATATATACTTATACCTGAATGATTTTCTGTTTAAGTATTACTTTTTAGCCAGAATCCACATAGCTTCATTACACAAAAACAGATGCTGCTTAGAAAAGAAAGAAAAAGATAAGAAGTACATATCCTACCTCACTACAGAAGCTGGACTGACAATGACACAGAAGGCTAAAGCAATTTTAAGTCAGAGTTAAAGCATTGCAAGAGTAGATCTAAGTTACCCAACAAGTTTTCTATTTCATCTGCAGATAAGCATTAATTCCTCATTTAACTTTCACATGATTTTTTGGAGGCTGTGTGGGAGATTGTGTCTTTTCTGTTGCTCCAATGAATCAGAAAAAACAGCAAGAAATTGGTAGTAAACTGTCTGGAATAAGTAAAGAAACGTTGTTATTCAATCCATGAACACATACATAGGCACTGCTCAAAAGACAGCCAACTGCATACATGCAGCATGAAGAACAAAACCTAGGATACATCTCTTCAAACATGTTATTTATGCCAGTAGTCTACAGTCATGAACAGAGAGAGAGGGAGTTATAGGAGAAATAGAATAGCTGAATAGTGTATTGCAGGTCTGTCGTGGTTTAACCTCAGTCAGCAACTGAGCACCACACAGCAGCTCGCTCACCCTTCCGCGCCCCCCCCCCCCCCCCCGGGGGGGGGGGGGGGGACGGGGGGGGGGGAGGGGGGAG
>NW_008794603.1:2773407-2781305 GCF_000699145.1 Aptenodytes forsteri | reverse complement strand
TGGAATATCCCTTTGGCCAGTTTGGGTCAGCTGTCCTGGCTGTGCCCCCTCCCAGCTTCTTGTGCACCTGCAGCCTCCTCAGTCGGTAGAGCACAGGAAGCTGAAGAGTCCTTGACTAGTGTAAGCACTACTTAGCAACAACTAAAACATCGGTGTGTTATCAACATTGTTCTCATCCTAAATCCAAAACACAGCACAGTACCAGCTACTAGGAAGGAAATTAACTCTATCCCTGCCGAAATCAGGACAAGGTCCAAAAAATGTCAGCAGGTAATTAAGATTCTACATGATGCCACAAGGAGGTCTTGTACTTTCAGAACAAGCAGAATTTGGATTCTAGCCTTGCTTCTACAGGTAGTCTGCAGCATGGTCACACCTCTGAACTCCTAAGGAGCCACTGATATTTCAAATACTGATAAGGGCTACTAATTAGAAAAATCATATTCATAATACATTCTGTATCACTTTCAGCAATAGAACTAACATCAGGGAATCTTTTAAGGGAATATAACAGACTATTTAAAAAATTACTCTTGGTTACAGGAAACAACAACAACAACAACAACAACAAAAAGCAATACAATTTAGTGAAAAATGTAGGGTTTTAGTGCGCTTTATGTAGCTTCCTGCTTGAAATCCAGGAGACCACAGGACAGATCCCCACACTTATGAGAACTCTTGTTCATTTGGAATTTCTCATGTAGCCCTCTTAACTTAGCCAACTCTAAAGGCAGTTATTGAAAATGAGAGAGCAGTTACTCATTGCCTATGCACAAAAATATCTAGATGCTAAGAAGTTAGAACTAATCATCTGAAATATTTAAAGGTCTGAACTAGGGAATCTTTTACATGATACACATGGATTTTTAATTACTGTTCAAGTGATCAATCAAGTGATGATTTGGCTACCTAGACTGCCTATAATGAACTTTTTTTATATATATATATAAAAATAAATATATAAACCACTTAAATATGTGAAAACTATACACTTATCTGAAAGAAGAACTGGGTCCAATGATTAAGACCTTTTATCTCCTTAGGTTTTCCTGTCTCTCTGCTTCTTCTATGACAATTCATCTATCATCCATTGACACTCAAGCATTCAGATTTCTTTATAGAGTCATTTGAAGAAAAAAAAAAATATAGTATGATGATAGAATATAATGATGGAACAACACTGCTGCAAAAGAAGACAGCAGGAAGACGACACTAGTAACACATCCTAGAGGCCAGTCTGAGACAATCTAGAATTACTTCTTTGCAGTTTAGGCTCCCTGCCTTTCCTTCCCTGTAACAAAATAACTAATATAAACTGGTGCAAAGGGCAGGGTTTGGGTTTGTTTGGGGTTTTTTAGTCTTTTATTATTTGCTTTTTTTATTTTAGTGTATTTATTTAGCATACAGCATCAGTTCAGAAAGGACACTTTAGAAAATGGAAAAAAGTTTTCAAATCATAAAGTTTATGAGAAGCTTACTGTGTATGAATTCTGTGCTCCGACCTATGGTGAAATCTGAGAATAAGGGACACACGTGCTTTATATTTGAAGAACTACTAATAGTATTTGTCTGGAAATGAATCCCTATGTGGAAAATACTGAACACATAGTGTCAAGGGAAAGAAATTACTTTGATTTGTAGGAAATAATGCCTTGTAACACCTTATACTTTGGCAATCCCCAGGATGTAACAAAAAATTAAAAAAAATAACCAATTAATGTCTTGAAAAGCTGGAATCACTAGAAACATCTCTCTGATGAAAACAGTCATGAAAGTAAGGAGAGCTGTGCTTATGGCTAGTAATCTGTGTTGTTTCACTAGTATATTTTTTCTTTGTACTTCTGTGGCAATAGGTCTGACATACAGTATAAATTTATGTTTCTGAAGATTCTGTTGGGAAAGACTGTCTCAAAATTTGAGACCTAATGGAGTTCTTCGGTTATTACTTTTTTTGCTCCACCAAGCTGGAACCAAAGCATAGTGAAAACAGTGTTCTTTCACATTTTTGTTACAAATATTAGGGATTGTTCTTTAAAATGGGAATTTGTTTTTAATAAGTGAGCCATAAAAGCAAAACACTTTGTGCCTCACTGGCAGTGTTAGAAGGCGCAATGCATACACCAGGCTACTGAAAGGTTGTACGTGAGCTGGGGAAAATACCAGAGGTGAGTAGTCCTTGTTGCTCCTTTTGAAAGGAAAAGTAGGGTTGATTAAAAAAAAAGTTAAAAAAAAATTCTTAATCATTCCTTCATATAAAAATAACTTCTGAATTAATCACCAGAAGTAAACTCAAAATACAAGAGAAAAGCACTGTGTATAAATGAAGTCAGTTCCAGAAATTTCATCCCTTTATACGTAACTGTTGAATATGAAATGCTGTATCCAACTTTTCAATGTTGCCTGGTTCATGAAGCAATGCATTTGTTCTGAAGTGACCACATTTAGAAACATAACATGAAAGCATCTACAAAACCAGCAAATCTTAACTATGTAAATTTACCTGATACCAATATAGTATGCACTTTATCCTATTCCTTGTTCTAGGTTTCATTTATAATTGACTACAGCTGTGAACACAGAGAATGTAGGAAGGATAAGGAATCAGATACCACTTTTTGTTGCTATCAAGTTATGCCCTTTGTATCTTTACAGCTTCCAGGGAGTCATGTCCTCTGTGAAATACCAAATGATGCTTTAATAAACTATTATTTTTTCTTTGAAACTTTTCCAGCAGATTAAAATATACCTCCTTGTAAGAAAATAGCTGTTTTCTGAGGCTAGCTCAGCTGGCAGAACCTGAATAAGCTGTAGGCATATAGCAACCTCTTGTGGCAAAAATAGTATACACATAATAATTAAGAACTATTGAAATTTCTTAAGCTACTCTTGATATAGAATCATAGAATCATTAAGGTTGGAAGAGACCTCTAAGATCATCGAGTCCAACCGTCAACCCAACACCACCATGCCCACTAAACCATGTCCCTAAGCGCCTCATCTACATGTCTTTTAAATACTTCCAGGGATGGGGACGCACCCACTTCCCTGGGCAGCCTGTTCCAATGTTTAACCACTCTTTCAGTAAAGAAATTTTTCCTCACATCCAATCTAAACCTCCCCTGGCACAACTTGAGGCCACTTCCTCTCGTCCTATCACTAGTTACTTGGGAGAAGGGACCGACACCCACCTCGCTACAACCTCCTTTCAGGTAGTTGTAGAGAGCGATGAGGTCTCCCCTGAGCCTCCTCTTCTCCAGGCTAAACAACCCCAGTTCCCTCAGCCGCTCCTCAGAAGACTTGTGCTCCAGACCCTTCACCAGCCTCGTTGCCCTTCTCTGCACACGCTCCAGCACCTCAATGTCCTTCTTGTAGTGAGGGTTTATGAGTCATAAACCTCTATAAAAGCATTAGCAAACAACTGGAGAGTTGGAGAGTCTCTGTTAGTTGGACAGTCAGCAATACTCAGACTTCAGAACTGTAATAGTCCTTCTCTTCAATTGAAGAATGAACTAAACATTGTTGAAACTATTATGTTGAAACATTGTTCTCCGCATGGTTTTGCTGAACAAAGGGAAAACGACTGGTTTCACCAGGGAAGTCAAAGTGCCTTTAGAGTTTACAGTAGCTGAGCAAGACTGAAAACAGTTAGAGTACATGCCTGGTTCAATAATGTATTCTGCAGAATGCTGGCATAGCAGCAGCCCTTCAACTGACAGCGTGGAGGACAGGAAACAGTCAGACAATGCTACAGGCCTGGAAGGCAAAATAAACAGAACCCTGGTATCTGCAAAGAATCCCATGACACTTACCCTCTTTAAAAAGATTTAACTCACAAGTGGTCCAAAAGCATGAAGTGCACATTCCTCTAGCTAAACTGATCAGCTGCAAGTATCTGTCCTGCTCATGCTAAGTAGAAGAGGATAGTCTAGAAGATGCAGGAATGGTCCTCAAGGGCAGCGAGGTTTTCAAAACCAAGAGGTGCTTTACTATGAACCCGTTATGGGAGTTATGCACAACAGGAACAATCACAATATCAGTATCGCAGATGACACTGATTAGACCAAGGAATATTTTTTTTTTTTTTTAGATTCTAGAAATATACTCCTCTACCACTGAAACTAAAGATGAGCTCAGTAAACACACTTCGGCCAGTTAACAGAACTTTCGGGTTTTGTACACCAGGGAGAGGTTACTGTGCTTGAAATGATTTGCAAATCTGTGTATACTACTTAGAGAGGAACAGGCTGAACAAGTACATCTTGGAAGGGATAGAGGCTTTAAACAACAGTTAATATTTATTTATTAAAATTAAGTCTTTTGTTATAGTTTTATTTTATTGTAACTTCCCAGATTTGCCATGTGTAATTTCTTTGCCATTTCATCTGCTGCAGTTTCACACAAGAGTCAGAAATCACATCCTCTGAATTCAGACCTCAGTCTGTACACTTAACAGCATATACTTTAGTTCATTCCAGACCAGTTAGAAGTTGCACACTGCCAAATTCCCAAATAGCCCTGTCAAGCACCACACAACCTGGGAGTGTCAAGTGCTTAAAGGTAGAGACTCTTCCTTGCCCAAGAGGAAATTCATCCCTGCAGAGAAGTCCAGCAAAACGTGTATGTCTTACTCAGGCCGTCAAACAGAATGTGTGACATTATCAAGTTTACCAGTATGTTGAACCAATTAACATTTACTGAAATCTGTTTTCACTGCTTTCATTGCCACTTGGCTTCAGTCATTCCCATCTCTGTAAGGTGTTTTGAGGTCTGCAGATAAAAACTGCGTAATAACCAACACTGTGTCCATCAAAATGATGAAATAAAGATCAACAGAAGAAATAATTTCCTGAAACCACGCCATTCTTGTTGAATGCCTGCATCATTTGTAATAACCCTCAAGAAGCCTGAAAATAGGCTTCCTGCAAGGTTTTGATTTTTCTAGCAAACCAACTGTATTTGTTCCTTATGTTCTGAATTTAGCTGTAGTTCATATTTAAATAATGAAAGCAAAGTACTAAATTAAGACTTGAACTAAATAAAACAAACTCCCTAAAACAGAAAGCACAACCAATTCATCATAGTATTATCAATGATGGTGCAAACACAAACTAAAATGACACACAGAATGGAGGGCACAAACGGGATGAAAAACTAAGTTGTCTATTATTTAGAAGTTCCAAGTACAGTTTTAGTTTCCTGTTTAGCTCGTTATTAAGAATACTATTATAAGCAGGACACCTTAATAAATAGAAATAAATTAGAGAAAATAATGCACCTGACAGTGCACCTGTCAAAATACAACAGGTGAGTAAAAGACTAACTTGGTTGAAAAGGGAGTGCTTTTAATTATAGAATGTTATTAATTATAAAATATATTTAAGCAGAAGAGTTTAGTTTGATCTCTATACAAATCATTCAGATTCCTTCCAAAGACTGGTAAGTGCTATTGACACAAGAAGCAATACCACCACGAGGGACAACATCCTACAGAAGCAGGAAATTAAACAGATCAGTTGCCAGGATTTCTTACTCCGCAAGATACATGTTATAGCAGAAGAGGAGCTTGCACCTGCTTTGCATTTAGTAAAACCATGAAACTGAGTTTATCAAAATTAGACCTCCTGATTTCTTGTTAGGTCCTCTTTTTACACCTGAAAATTTTACACAGGTAGAACATAGCTACTTTACATTAAAGCAGGCTTTCTGCTAGGCTGTTTGGAACTACCACACTGTCACTCCAGGTATGTGCTGTACATATACAGATCCTAGGCACTGCTGCAATACATGCATGGATTCATTTTTCCAGGAGGACTGATGCTTCTTAGAAGCCTCTTAGAAGCATATGTTGAGCTTATGCTGCTTAACTCCTGTTTGCCGATACAGGACACACTGTACTTCCAGAACTTGAGTTACTATTGTCCTGGTTTCGGCAGGACAACTATATATACTAAATTCATCTATGTAGTATTGAACTTGCTAAATGTGCACTGCACAGAATAGTATACAGCACCTTTTAAACAGAACTATTACATACATAAGCAAGGACTATATGACTACCCGATTTATGTCACAGAATTAATTTCCTATAGCTACCTTCTACATTGAGCATGCCATCCCTACCCTGAACATACTACTTCAGACAGTTTAAATAACATTCATTTAAAAAAATCCAAATTGCAAAATCAAGTAAGGAACTAACAGAAGAATAGTCAGATCCTTTGGTTTATTCACTGCCACATGCAGCGATGTTAATGTTACATCACAACATGGGTGTTCACACAACTGAAATGATGAAACACTGCAATAACAGGTCAAATTCCCACCAAGCAATTTGCACACAGATAGGATAGTAATGTTTCCAACCACTCTAGGGATGTAGGATAGAAATAAGGATCCCAGGTATCTCCATTCCCACAGTATTTGAGTAACTTCTCACAGCAGGGTGCAACTTACCACAGTTACCCATTTCTATAGTGTGCCAGGATATGTCCCATCCCTTCCAGGCACCAGGAAAGGGTGTTCAAATGATTTCTCCACTCACGTATATGTTAATCACAAATTGGCCAGAACAATTGGGTGTCTAGTTAATCTAGCATCCAGAGGAAGGCTGGGTATAACTCGGGAAGAGACAATCCTTTCCCTACAAGATCTCATTGTGTATTAAATCCTTGGCCAGAATATAAATAAGTTTTCAGAAGCAAATTACTTCATAGAAAGTAATGTTCATAAAGGCCCTCAGAACCAGATCCTATAATTTTTCACTAGCCATTGATTTTCTTCAGAAACAAAAAGGATAAAGATTAGAATTCTAAAGATTTTACTAATATTCTTCCTGTAGGGAGCACATATTAGCCATTGACATGTTAGAGTGCACAGTGCTATTTTTGGCCTTGATAGCATGAATAATCATTTCACACATGGACAGCTTTAACTCAAATCATGTTTCATTATTTACATTCATATTGATATTCATTTATATACAGTCAGCCTGGGGAGTGGAGAGTGTGCTATATATAAAAGCAGGACTAGCTGTTTTCCAAATCCCATACCTACAACTTAAGTATCCATAAAGTATATTGCTGCTGTTGTCCAGGATAACAGTGACAATATTTTACAAGTAGCTACCAGTCAGTTAAGGAACATGAGAGGAAAAAAAAGTCATCTTCATAGGAGCAGCACTATTTTAATTTTTCCTACTTATTCAAGGTGTAACCGAATTATTTATTGCACATACTACTAATCACCACCTCCTGTGATCATAATTTAATATTTAATCAACATAAAGTTATTTACATTTTATGGATGGATGAAATGAAGCAGACGTTCATGTTAAATGGTAACACTAATTCTGCATAACCACCTGGGATCCCTCTATTTAAGAGGGACTGTTTCATATGTTTGCAATAGATTTCCACTGTAGTCATGTGGAAAGCACACTATAAAAAGAAGCCTCATTGACAATATAAAATTTTTGAGCGTCACCTTTCATATTAAGTCTGCTTGGACTCCTTGACTACAATTTTAGTGGCAATTCATCTGCAATGATGAATTGCAGATTCATCATTGATGATTCATTCACCTAAAAACACAGTCCCAGCAGAATTAAATTCAGAGCAAGAAGTCAGCTGAGCTACCCAACCAACTAGCAGCAGTAGGAGACTATTATCTTCTGGATTGGGCAGGACTATTTCTATTGTCTTTTGCTGACAGTATAAGCAGACTTAATGTCAAAAAATTTTTGACTTATTGTCAAAAAAAAAAAAAAAAAAGGAGAGTTTACCCCTTGTGGAAGAAGGGGCAGGCAACTCAAGAAGAGTACAGGGATCTCGTTAGGTCGTGCAGAGAGGAAATGAGAAAAGCAAAAGCCCAGCTAGAATGCAATCTGGCCGCTGTCGTTA
>NW_008794603.1:2760357-2771902 GCF_000699145.1 Aptenodytes forsteri | reverse complement strand
GACGTGGAGATGAGGTGCTGAGGGACATGGTTTAGTGGACATGGTTGTGTTGGGTCGACGGTTGGACTCGATGATCTTAGAGGTCTTTTCCAACCTCAATGATTCTATGATTCAGACAAGGCTCGGGGATACTTCCTGTACTTGTATTTACAATTGCTCCTCCCCGTTATTAAGCTTGACCCCTTAAGACCCTATTACTATCAGTCGATGCTCAGTCTCATCACTTTTCAGCCTCATATCCCTTTCTACCAACCTTAAACTCCATATTCAAATCACTGTTTTCTCTGCACCTTGACTCCTCCCTCATATCTGCCCTCTCATCCCACAGGTTCAACTCCAAGTCAGGTACTTCCTTCACTCATCCTTCCCAACCCCAAAGGGATTCACACAAACAGACTGTTTTCACTTGGTTCTTCCTACTGTCTGGGTCCCAGCAGAGGAATCTCTGCAGAGGAGCTGGATTTCCTTACAAAAAGAAATGGAAGAAAAAAAATATTTTTTCCACTGCATTGAAATCTTTCCCAGGACTTTCTGAAGTTTCTTATTATGCAGTAAGCCTAAGGTATACATTCAGCATGGAACACCTCCCCCCAAATTAAAACAAAAAACATGCCTTTCAGTTGTGACCTGCTTTCTTAGGGTCATGTTCACTTCAGCTTTGCTATCATTAAATTAAAAAAAATAAAATGAAAAGAGGGCTGACAGTTTCCAGTACTCAAGTCAAAATTCACACAGTAAGCGAAGCTGTTAGACTTCTTGGCATTGAGTGATTACTGTACACTAGTAAAACCAGGTTAGACAGAAGCCATGATATTTTAATAAATCCCGAGTACATTTAGTAACTTCTTATGAAGTATTTTATTGTCAGTAGCAGAAATACAGTAAGATACAAGGCACACAGCTTTTGTTCATTTTACCACAGTGTGCTAACTGCTATTTAGAATAGAAACTCACTTTTAAGTAAACATGAGTATTTTAATGAGTATCTTAACCCTTCCATGGTTGTTGAATAATGTAAATTCTTTTAGGCAGTATGAACTTCTCCAAGGCAGGCTGCGGCCTTTGGTGAGCCACTTGTAATGCTGCTGCATGAATTCTGTGGCTCATCTGTAACATTAAAGGGAGGAAAAAAAGTTGTGACAGAATACAGCTTTTCTGCTATGCTCTTCCTAAATCCCATCATATGAAAGTAGTTTAAAAACAGTAACTTCACAAAAAGTTCAAATGATCAATACATAAAACTCATGGTGACTCTGGTCCTGCACTTCAGCCACAACTACCCCATGCAGCGCTACAGGCTTGGGGAAGAGTGGCTGGAAAGCTGCCTGTCGGAAAAGGACCTGGGGGTGTTGGTCGACAGCCGGCTGAACATGAGCCGGCAGTGTGCCCAGGCGGCCAAGAAGGCCAATGGCATCCTGGCCTGTATCAGAAATAGTGTGGCCAGCAGGAGTAGGGAAGTGATCGTGCCCCTGTACTCGGCCCTGGTGAGGCCGCACCTCAAATACTGTGTTCAGTTTTGGGCCCCTCACTACAAGAAGGACGTCGAGGTGCTGGAGCGTGTGCAGAGAAGGGCAACGAGGCTGGTGAGGGGTCTGGAGAACAAGTCTTCTGAGGAGCGGCTGAGGGAACTGGGGTTGTTTAGCCTGGAGAAAAGGAGGCTGAGGGGAGACCTCATCGCTCTCTACAACTACCTGAAAGGAGGTTGTAGCAAGGTGGGTGTCGGTCTCTTCTCCCAAGTAACAAGCGATAGGACGAGAGGAAATGGCCTCAAGTTGTGCCAGGGGAGGTTTAGATTGGATGTGAGGAAAAATTTCTTTACTGAAAGAGTGTTTAAACATTGGAAGAGGCTGCCCAGGGAAGTGGTTGAGTCCCCATCCCTGGAGGTATTTAAAAGACGAGTAGATGAGGCGCTTAGGGACATGGTTTAGTGGACATGGTGGTGCTGGGTTGACGGTTGGACTCAATCTTAGAGGTCTTTTCCAACCTCAATGATTCTATGATTCTATGATTTAATTATAATTTCTGTTTTCAAAGTGCTATTAGCCTGACTACCTTCAGTGAACTATTGATTATTTTTTTTCCTCCCTTTTTTTAGTAGTTCATAGAATGAGCTGTCAAGATAAGGAAAGCAGAGCAAATAATCTGTATGCCAGAGTTAACAGTAAGTTGCTTCAAATTCTTATTTTCCCAGATTCAAATCATCATCATTACCGTATCTAATTATCACTTTCTAAACTACTGAGGAAGCTTCATGTATGAGATGCTGGAAACCAACAGCAGAAGGAAAGGGTAGGTCAGAACAGAGGAGATGGGGACAAGTGGAAGAGAAACAGGATGGATTGTATGTGTTCTCCTTAACAAACAAGTCTAAGCAAAAACTCAACATCTACATACTAAAGCTATAATCACATCTGTTGATGAAAGGCTTATATTGAAATGATGCAACTGATGTTTTACCAAGCTCTATGGATGAGCAACTCTTGTATGCTTCAGAATCTGAAGACTGCAAGTGTATGAAAAATAGATGATAACTGTCAGAGCTTCAGATTAGCATGCAAATTAAAAAACTACTTGTTAAATCAACTCTTGCAAAGTGTAGGTGTAAGAGTCTGCATCAGCAGCCTAGCAAGAGATACTGGACAGTAGTGGTAAGCATAATGATGAATAGAAGGGTCCATCAACAGCTTTGCGTCACAAAATTTTAAATGATCTCATAGTATTTCCAAGGGAGAAGTCAAGATGCTTGACTATAATGTTGGGCCTCAGGTGAAATAGCTGCATATGCAGCAACAGTGGAATATGCTGTGCCTGTTGTCTCGGGGCTCACTTACAGTGATGATTAGTTTGATGTTAGCTTACTATCTTAGTATCCACTGTGCACTTGTCAGTGACACTACCCACCTCCTTCAAGAAGCTATCTTTTCGCTTCTCTAAGTTGGACCCTTACAGAAGTTCAAGCTATTTCCACAGCGGGATAAAGAACTGAAGACTAGGTTTTGTTCTGGGTTGTAATCCCAGCTCTGCCACAAACTTACTATGTCACTGATAATTCTTCCCCATATTTCAATAAATCTAAATCAACATACCACTTTAAAAAAAGGACACACCTTAGTATCTCGCTGTACTTTTCTGTAACAGGTATACATAACTATCTTGGGGCTACTTAGCGTTAAATAGGAATGGAATCAAACATAGCAGAAAAAGGAAGGAAGGCTAGTTACTTTTTAGCCATCTAGCATTTTAGCCACACAACCATTAAAGAAATAGATCATCTCAAGAATATTTAGTAGTAGATGGCAAACCTACAAATGTCAGATGACAGCAGTTTAAGGAAAATTCATTTTTTGGGTTGTTGGGGGTTTTTCCTTTATGTTTACCTTTATGGAGAAGCCCTGTCAAACACATGTCTTGTTCTTCCAGATGTACTTACTTTGCTCAGCACTTCTGCTAGCAAGACACCCATGTTCTGAGTTTTTGAAAAACTGGCAATAGCACTGTAAAGCAAAAGAAAAAAGTATTTAGCATTTCCATCCCACAGAAACACTTGTCACTTTAATTTTCCAGACTTAATACAAAACATTTTCTAATAGAAATTTAGGTTTTGGAGCTAAATCCTTTAATCACATTAAAGGCTATATGATCTTAAAAAAAAAGGTATGCTGCCTCAGAATAGAACAATGCAAAATCTGTGTTGTGGGCTGTTTTATTTAGATATAGTTTTATACAAAAATCTATATAAAACATCCTTAAATATCTCAAAAGGGATTTTTTTTTGCACACTGTGTGGAGTAGCTTCACAGAAGCTGAGCACTGATATCCAGAACTACAAAATTTGACTTCGTAATTTTCTTCATTCCAACCTAGACCCATGAAAAAAATTCACCCTCTGCTTTTGGGGAGTGTTTCCTTTGACAGCAGCAATTTGTCAAGCAAGAACTTTTTGTGCAAGATTATCCCATTAACTTCTTCATATTCCAATGAAGAGCAGCCATGTTACCAATATTCCACAAATAAAACAATCTGTGGATACGAAATAATTGTAGTTCAGCAACAGGAAGAACTGTGGATTGCACATTCTTCTGGTGATACCATTATTTGCAGTGACACATCTGTAGCTTAAAATGGAGTAAAGAAAAATCATTATTACGCTTCCACATGGAACCAGATACCTTAAATGTGACTCTGGAAAGAGCAGATACTGCTTTAGTTAAGTTAATGATTCTGTGGATCAGGCAAGACATTTCCTACTGAAATTTCAATTTAGCCATCAATACAGT
The DNA here is from genome assembly GCF_000699145.1 of Aptenodytes forsteri. Lineage (NCBI taxonomy): Eukaryota > Metazoa > Chordata > Aves > Sphenisciformes > Spheniscidae > Aptenodytes > Aptenodytes forsteri. The sequence continues at coordinate 2,767,625 of NW_008794603.1, read as the reverse complement.
TTGCCACACTGACAAACGTAAGTTATTCAAGATCTGTTTATGCCATCAGATAACTAGGACTATGGAAAAGACAGCAGAAAAATTACATCCAGACAACTGGCAATCAAGGAAAATAAAAGCCTTCTAACTCCAGAAAAAACACAAACCAGAAAAAACCCCAAGTCAGGTTATTAAAAAACAACAACAAAAACCCAAGAACACGCCAAACTTTGAATTGTTTCTCTTCAATAATGAGGTATAGCCATATGAAATGTACTGTCAGAAAACTGTCAGGCAGGCATCTAGTTAACAACATGATGCATTACATTCTATTATGCCATATATTACACAGCAACTTTACAGCAAGCATGGGGTTGTTTTCACAGCAACTTTACAGCAAGCATGGGGTTGGGTTTTTTTTTTTTGGAACTAAATCTCAAAGCTCAGCTCCTGCCAAAACCAGCCTCAGCTCTGAGTAGCCACTTCAAGCTGTAACAGTGACTTTGAGCCTCTCAGATAATCTCATCTGAATCAGAAACTTAGAGGCAAGGAGTCTGTATATGACAGCTACTAAACTACTTTACAAAGTTCTCTGTGACTTCTGTGATTGCAACCTGACAATGAAATCCATCATCCCAACAAGGTATGTATACTATATTGAGTAACCATTGATTCTGGCGCAGAGAACTAGTAAAGAGGAAAGAAGTCAGTGTTACTGGCTCAGCTTTGTTCCAAAAATTGTATTTTAGGTTAGTGTCCTCCAAGCCAGTGAGGAGAAAAAACACACAAACAAAAACCTACAGTGGTGACTTCTGTAGCCTGCCAAGAAATAGTGTCAATATGTCAGTGTTAAATATGGCTAAACCCAGTTAATTTAAAGGTTATCCAGCTGATTACAACATTTTAGAGGAAAAAAATAAAATCACATCTTGGTCCAAAAACTGAGTTCAGCTGTCAGTCTAGTCACAAGCTTCCCTTTTAACTCTTGGCAAAATAATCTATTTCACAATGACGTTACTAGATTACAGTACTTTGTAGTGACTGTCAGACACACTGATACTGATGATTGCAATGTACACAAAGACATTCAACCAAAAAGGAAGCCTTCTCTGACAACAGCTAAAGATATTCAGAAACACCAGAGGTAAATCTGTTTATGAAAAGTAATATAGGCAACTTAAATCTCAGTGTGGGAAAAAAAGTGGAAATCAGAACAAAGTCACCTGGACTGCTTACCTATCCTGTCTAATCCAGGCTTTTTAAATGGTTACCTCAGTACTACAGAAACTCCATAGTATAGGTGGCTCCTTTCTTATAGGTAAAAAGTAACTGATGTCCCTAAATCCCCAGCAGTGGAAGGAGTAATTCACAGCTTTCAGGATAATTCCAAGATATACTTTAATAAAGACATGATTCTAGAGCTGTTCCCGGTTTGAACAGGCCTCTTCAGCAAGCCCAGAGCAAGCTATCATGAGGACAATACAAAGACTGCTTGAAGGGAATTCTGTTCTTAAGAGATACAGCAGAATATTTAATCTTGTTTTGTTTCAGTTTATTTTTATGCATAAAACTAGTCCCAAATTGGGACTACAGAACAGGCATCTACATCCAGACAGAAATCAGAACCCACTCCTACAGGTAAAAATATTTGCTTACAAGTGCTTTTTCATAGCAAGATGACAAAGTCACTTTTAAAGCAACAACAGATGTCTTTCCTACCCATACCTAATAAAGTAATGCTCAACAGTTTCCAAGGGAAGAATGAATTCCAGGCTGTCCTCATTGTAAAGAGAATGAAACCCCCATCTGCTCTCAAGAGTCTGCAAGCTCAGACTGTGCTCTCCTCTTGGAGCTGGGCCACTGAGCAGCAAAAGTTGAATGTTTTAGAGGGCTAGGAAAAAAGCGTACACTAGGTGCAGGAGCATTCATTAGTGAAGGATATCATAGAATAGTTTGGGTTGGAAGGGACCTCTAAAGGTCATCTATACCCAAGTTCCAGTCTCAACTTACACATTATTTTGAATGCTGACAGAAGGGATAAAGGTATTAAATGCACAAGTTACAATGCCGAGTGGAATTTTAGATCCACCTCCCCAAGGACAGTACTTTAACATTTTGTCTTATCCCCGCAAATCTCAAGTCTTTTTCTGTAAGCCTTTTTTCTATGAAACTTCAAAAGGAAGCATCTACCTCACTGGTGAAGGCAAGTGACACAGCAAGATATGTACCATTTTTAGCTGACAACAGGCTAAAATTCAGGTCTTCCATTTCCTCAAAAATACCCTAATCATCATATGGAGGAGGATATGTACACCACTTTGTTGCACAGCAAGGTCACAGATTCCAGGACACAGCAGATTTGTCCCAAGAGCAAGTCACTGGATCAGGCTCCTTTGAACAAAACCTTAGTGTCACACTGACTCATTTCTGAACGTCACAGTAATTATGAGGGGTGCTAGGTACTCTACAATAACTATGCAGTTCTAGATATGCCCCAAAGAAATTGCAGGCTCTTAAAGGAACTTTTTGTGTAAAAAAGAAGGTATGTGGTGAGATAAGGAACATCCAAACTGGGTGGCCACTGAGAAAGTTTAAAATTGCAATAGAAGCAAAAACCTGAGTGTATAAATCCTATTTAGGCACTGAGTTCCATTTAGGATTTGGACTCTAATGCAATTTCAGGAACACCACAAGTCATTAAAATTTTACCCTCTTATCCTTATATTGGTCAACTTAACTTTTTGTTAAGTGGTATGTAAGAAAAGTACAGATATTTTAGAAAAACATTCAGTCTTCATCTGAAAAAGCTGTAAAAAAATATTTGTTTTGATGACCACTTCAATCAGTCACTGCTACCTTATTCAAAAGTAGAAGCATGCCTTCATTTTGGGGCAAAATAGCTTGAGTAACCTTATGAAGTAGAAAACAGAAAAAGCCAAATTAGATTTCAGATTGAAATAGGAGATATAGCCTATACAGGAGATAATAGACTCTTTGGGGGCGGGGGTGGGAGATGTGGGTTTAATTTCCTACAAAACGAGGAGAGCCTAAAATTCATTATTATTTCACTGGAAACTGTTTGACCATTACTTTATTAGGTACAGATAGGCAACACATTGTTTTAATTTCTGTTCCATAACACATGACAATAGAGAAGAGATTCAGCCTTTGTCTTTCACTGCAAGACATTGTCCTTAGGTTTTTGAAGTTGGGGTTTTTGTGGGGTTTTTGTTGTTTTTTTTTTTTTTTTTAAGTCGATGATTACTTCAAAGTTGCCTTTTATCTATGAATTGCACAAGTTAATTTAAGAATTAAACTCTTCAGAGATTAAGAGTTGTCTTTGTTTTCAACCTTCAGCCCATTACCTATAAACTTTAACTATGGGGCAGTGGGGAACAAGCCCTGCAGTGCAATACCTTGTCTTTTCTTTTCCTGGAGGTCTAGCATTTTTCTCAACAGGCCTGTCTTCGTGCTTTTTAGACACTCTCATACCTCCAGCTTTGACTGCAAGAAGAAAATACAATTTATGTAAAAATATCTACAGAATTACATACTATACATTATGTACACTTAGAGAAGAAAAAATACTCATACCTAGGTAATTGTTAACAAGAAATCATCTTTCAATATTTATGCTTCACTTTCAAACACACACAGAAGTAAGCCAAAGAGATCCAACAAAGACTTTAAACTTCTGTGTCTTGGCATACTCAAATCAACTTCCAAATACTATAACCAAGAAGTCAGAGGGGTTTTGGTCACTGCTAACTATATTAAATCTTAACACCTTATTATGTTAACATGCATTCTTCCCCCATAAATATCAGTTGTAATAGTTTCCACTTTAAATTTAAAAAAGCAAAACAAACCTCTAAACACTTTCAGGTTTTCAAACAATGTCACTAACAGCGATAAAGGTTTCATGATTCACTCAAGGTATTCCAGAATAAACCTAATAATGCAGGTAAGAACTAGCTGCATACTTATCTTGTACTTGTGTTCTAACATGTTTAATTATATTTAAGGTATCTGCCAATCACAAAACCAATTAGCACTAATTAAGCTACAGACAACCTAACAATAACAATTTAAGTTCTGAGGCATGTCAGAAAATTCAATTCTGAACAAAGAACATGTAAAGTTAAAACATCTTGTTGAAAGAAATACTTTCTCCCTGTTCATGAGGGTATTTTAAGTTTTAAAACTGTGAGAGTAAGAAAGAACAAACTTTGTATGCATTTCTCATTATTTTGAAGAAGTTCCTTCATCCTACAGCAAGGTTTCTATTCTTATCATGAATAATCAAGACCGGAGTTTTCAAACTCAAATATTTGGGGGTGGGAGTGAATAAAGAATGGAGAAAAGTTTCAAGAATTACTTAGCTAAATAGCATGAGAAATGTATTTGGCCATTTTCAGGGGAGCAGATGCGTCCATCTGTAACTGACACCCTTTTTCTACCAAATCTGACTACTCACCTTGTATTTCCTGGTTGCAGGTTTAGTTTTAGAAACCAGAATTCTCCTTCAGTCATGTCCAAAGCAGACTTACAGTGCTGGAGTTCTGCAGTATCTAGACTTGGCTTTTCTTTTCAAGGTTACATACAGTTAATTGTACTGCTGTATAAGCAGCAAATGAATCGCCTAGCCATCTTACAGCTGCAAATACACTAGAGATCTAGACCGAACCAAATTCTTTTGGGAGTCTAACTGCAAAATGAAAAGTCTCCTCTGAAATGGAAGTGTCAACCATTTCCAATTATCTACCAGTGAAGCAAGATTCTAAATACCCTCAGCTCACAGGCGTGAAACTCTTCCTTGTCTTTGTAAGCAGGAGATAACAAGAGGCATCTTTAAACAAGAATGACAAAGGATTTAAAAAAAACCCCAAAACAAACCACAAAAACCCCTGGAATATTTCAAGATCTTAGACTGATGTCTTCTTGACACCACATTCCCTTTGTAACAAGTTCATCCAGAACACCAATGCAAGTTATCCCAAGTATTCTTCCACAGCTTATTAGGTGCTTAGATTTTTTGGCTTTTTAGGAATGAGTCAAACAGCAAATAGGAACCCAACTAAAACGTTTGAAGTAGATTAAAAAAACCATAACTGAACATATTCCATGACTTTTGGTTTGGGACCTTCACTAAGCACACACGTGCAGGATTGGCAATTTCTAGATACCAGCATTTTTTATAGTTTTAACTTAGGAGGGTGATGAGATCCAGACACACAGGGAGGCAAAGACATTTTAACACTATGAAGCTTTACAAAAAGCACAAGGGGGAGCTGAGATGTTGGGAGGGTGGGTGGGAAGGAGAGAGATACCCAAAATGGGAAAAGATATTGAAACACTAAGTGGCCAATCAGGAATTGTGTCCACTACCAACAAGCCCACAGAAAAAAGTTATTTATAATGATTAGAAATAATGCAGGACTTATTTCAATCTTTTCACTGACCTGAAAATAGCTGCTAGTAGCAGCTGTCAAACCTGCTCATACACATCCATGGCAGTGGAAGAGTTAAAAATATGGATGGTTCTGGAATGCACCAGAAAGTTGTTTTGTAATTTGTTTTTTTCAAAGCAGTTAAGAGAGATGTCAAAATTTTAATATAGAGTTCATTTTTTTATTTTTGTAAGTGCCCTTCAAGCCATGTAATCTAACAGTTAAGAGTTAGGAACTAAGTGCCAAAATCTCTACTAATTTCCATATTTAAAACACCATATATTTTTAAAGAAAGAAAGAAAGGAGGAACATCCCCCTTCTTCCCCCCCCAAGAAAACAAAAACAAAACACCAAACCCAAAAACCCAAACCGAAAACAAAGGCACTGAGCTCTGTTGAATCCCGAGGTTACTTATGGATACTACCGTCAGAATAAAGGTGCCCACCTTCAACCAGCTTTGTTCACTAAGCACACAGTTGAAACAACTTATTCCTGCCATCCCTACTCCTCTGCCAGAGATGGTCACCTCTGCTGCAGTGACAGATAAGCCTCACGAAGACGCAGTTTACCATCACGCAAATTAAGACAAACCAGTACCTGCAGTAGGTCACTGACTGTAGTGGTTGAAAGGCCCTTTCAGGTGCAACTTAACCGTCCCTGCCACACACAGAGACACAAAAATCCAGGAAAGGACTAGAGACAAGTGAAGCTGAAAAAAACTACTTACACCACAAATTCATGTAAAAGCATACTTTAAAAAAAATAAACTTTTAAGAAAACAAAACAGATTTTAGGGGTATGATGAGACACACGTTATACCTTGTGCTCTTCAGGCAATAACTGCTCCTAATAAACCGGGGGGAGTGGAAACAAACCCTAATTGGCTTAGACTAGGCAGCGACTGTGCAACAGTTCTAAGGGCTAAATCTACAGAAGCTCTATGTGTGTATCCAGCACACGCGGGAAACAAAACAAGTTCTAATGCTAACTCTGTGTTTTGAGATACTAGCTCCACAAAATTAACGAACAGGCAAGCATAGGAGCCGTTTACCGTCTGTATGCTTTTACAAGTTCTCCAACAAACCTACGTATGCGTTTAACTACTAAGTATTACGTCGTTACAAATCACTCATTGTGTAAAGCAGCGGTTAAGAGTACCACGTTGAACGCTCATCAGCCTGTACTCAAAGGCACCGTTTAGTCAGATAAAGAACTCGAAGGGGGGGGTGTGGTGTGTGAGTTTTTCACGTTACGATAGGAGGCGAGGAATAAGACTGGAACACTAAAAATAAAATAAGTCATTAGAACATTGATACCTATTTCTCTCCCTATTACTTGATAACGCATTCCCGATTAAGAGAGCAGCAGAACCTCATGCACCCTGCTCTATCAGATCCAAAGTCAAGCAGTTAAAGTTTAAATTTAATGGGGCGGGTATAGCATCAAGCATCGAGGTGTGGTATCTCTGGATGAAGTGGAAGAGGCTGAGCAAAACAGACTAGTTTTCATGTCTACACCAGGGTGAGGTAAGGTTACAGGGACGCTTCGGAAGCGCTCCTCCTGCTGAAGGTCTGGCGCCGAGCCCTGCGAGCCCAGCGGCGCCGAAAGAAAGGGACGGGGCGACCCCAAACCGCTCGGCGCCCACCGGTCCCGTCCTCCCAAGCCCTCGCTGCCGGCGCCTCTCCACGGCCCCTCCGGCCTCGGGAGGGGCAGACCAGCAGCCCACAGGTGTGGGATCGCCGGCTGCGGCGGGGCAGCGCGGCCCGTCCCGGCGGCTCCGCGGATGTCAGGCGCTACAAAGAGGCGCGTTTGTCGAGGGAGGGGGATTTTCGGTGGGGG
>NW_008794603.1:2756007-2759722 GCF_000699145.1 Aptenodytes forsteri | reverse complement strand
GGCGCGAGGGTGGGCGCAGTAGGGCTGGGGCGGGCGGGAGCGCGTCTCGTGGGGGTAGCGCTGCGGTGAGGAGCTGTGGGCGGGTGCTCGGAGCGGGGGGATCCGCTGGAGGGGCGGGAAGGAGCTCGTAGGAGCACGCCGGAGAAGAGTTGTGGTGACTGGGGCAGAGGCTGCAGCGACTAATCGGGTGTTCTGTTCCAACAGGTGAACACAGCGTGAACTCCCTGCAACTCCTGACTGAGGAGGCAGCGCTGAAAAAACATACACTGCGACGCTGCAGCATGAGGGCATCATGTAAGTCAGGCGGAAAGGAAGAAGGTAGTGACGAAAGGAAGAAAATTAGGTATATGAGGGGTTAGTGTTAGATTGACTGCTGTTCCATCACACTCTGGTGGAAACCGCCATCACCTTAGTCAGCCCTCATCCAGGTCACCCTGTCTTTATTCTTTTTTCTTTGGTTTGTCATAGTTCTTCATCATAGACTTTTTAAATTACTGCTATAGACTCAAAGTTTCCTTCAGCCTATTTTACTTTCTGTGGTATTTCGCTTAGAATTTTCCTCACTTGTATGTGTCTCAAGTTTTTTACTGTTGTTTTTGGAATTTTATCATTGCTTTTGTTGGTTTGTTGTTTTGTTAAATTTTTTAGCAGGGTTTCCTACGAAATCCAAGGTTATGCATTCAGCTCGTGTGTTTTGATGTATTCCTTCCTGTGACTGAGAACTGTAACCCCGCCGGGTGCTCTTGGCCACATTTGACAGAGGGCTAGAGATTGCAGATATAATTCTCAGCTCTAAATTTAGTGAAAATCAGTTTCTGAGTAGAGAAGTACCTCAGCTGCTAGTACGTCAGTTGAGGGAAAGGCTCTAGTAGGAGTTCACACCTTGGCAAACAGCAGAGAATCTCAGTGCTACAGGACATCTCGTTTGGAGTTCACGTCCCCTCAGAACCAGGGCCAGTCACTTACTGGCTGTGTACTCCATGGAAACATCCTCTAATATATATGTAGGTCAAGAAAAAGTCTATTTTAGTCAATGGAGTTAACGCTGACTTAAGTGGTACAGAAGGAAAATTTCATTTATAGTACCAGGTATCATATTACAGCATCTCATTTTTTGCTATCTTAGTGATAATATGTATTTCATATGTATGTGTTTTGCTATGCTATTTTGCTGCGCCTGCTAACTAATTCTAATGAAAATAATGAAGTTAGTGTAAAGTTGGGTATGACTTTGTACCCTGTCTGAAGAAAGCATTCTCTTCTGGGACAAAAACTAGTCATAGGTTTCTCCTGGAGTCTTTAAGTAGTACTGCAGCAGAACTTGGTTTTAACTGTTGATAATATGAAGTTCAACTATGGATCTGTGGTCCAAATTTTAAGACTGATGTCTAATGTTGTAATAGTTATGAACAACCTCCATACTGTTGTGTGAATATACGTAACTGTGCATTTGTCTACTAGGTTTCTGTGACCAATGTCTGGGCAAAAAGCCTCTAAATTATACATTTTTGCTCTCTAGAGAAGGCTTGAAGGCTTTTTGTTCTGCTGATCAGGAGATGCACAAATATTTGAGGAAAACTTTACCTCTACAGTTAATCCTTATTTGTTGGGGGAAGCCATAGTGAAATACAGAAGCTTTACAGAGATGATAGGAGACTTTTTTTAGTCACTTTTCCCCCCAGTTTTATACAAGTATTTTAGCAGTAAGGCTACAGATAGAGCTTTTAAGAACTATGTGGTGATTCTTTATTTCAAGCAAAAGAGTGTAGAACTTGATTTAGTGAGGTAAACCTTACCCTCTTAATCATTAATATCTGCTTGAGACAGAAGTGAAATGTTGACATTCACATGCCTTTTTTAAAAAAACACCCATGACTTTAACATAAACATTGACGTTTTACACAACAAAGGCAATTAAAATTATTTTTTTACTATCCATTTTAAAGCCTTGACATATCATCATGACCAATTTGTCTTCTGTTCATTACATGCTAACACAAGCCCTACTTTTTTCTGTCAGTTATCAAAATGATCCTCCTTTCCATTTTTCTTAAGAACCTGCTAAATACTTGAAAATGTTAAATACCTCACAATACCTCCTATTTCTGCATTATTTTATGATTTTACCATCTGTTATTACTAATGCATTACTGATATAATTTACATTAGAAGGTCTTTATCTTGAAGAGTTAGTTATTCTGTTCCTGCTGCCTATACTTTACTGAAATTTCATTTTTGTCTAAGATACAATAACTTGCATGTTAATCAACTAGCATGTCATAAATACAGGAGGGAAAGAGCATGAACAGGAAGGACGTAAGTTCCCAGAAAGGGCAGCAACAAAGCTGCTGGGCAAAGCCATATTAACATTATAAAAAGTAGTCTCTCATTATCAATAGGTTTTCCAAATCCTTGGAGAACGAAGGCTGAACTTTGTCAGCTTAAACAAGACATTTGAAAGATCCAATTAATTTATTATAAGATCAAGTCACCCCATTAACTTGGAAACGAGTTGGTAACAGACTGTTCATTGCTCACCAGTTGTCTAGGGCAGTGGTCTCCAAAGTGAGGTGTGTGCAGCCCAGGCGTTGTGCAAGACTGATCCGTTGGTGTGCACAAAGAAAATTTTAGAACTTCTACTTATATTTATTATCTTTAAAAAGAAAATAGAAAGAAATTATGCTTTACTAATATTTAACATACAGCTTGACATTGGTGCCCTCACTTGGTCTGTATGTTAGAGGGTCCTGTGTCATATACAGTACCAATGTCTCCTGGAGGCAGAGTGGGTGTTCACAATGCAGAGGGGTTCACAGTGGTGCCCTCATTCGTTTGTTCACTTTCAGTGGATTGTGACGTATTGCAATTTGTGTGTGCCTGGTTGAGTGGATTTATGGATTATATTACCTAGTTTTAACTAAAATAACACTCACAAAATGGAAAAGTGGTTTAAAGAGATCCCTGCAAAGAATCCATGGGTTGAAGATAATAATGCGAGCGCAAGTGAACAAGAAAATGGCAGAGCTGACACTTCACCTACTCCTAGTACAAGCTTGTCAGCCACGTTACAAGGTAAAAACAATGATATAATCAGATCTGAGGAGAAATAGCCAAAAAATTTTGAAGTTATCAAGAGGACTACTTGAAAAATGGTTTTACATCTGCTATCATTAATGATGAACCTCACCCTAATTGTGTATTGTGCCCTGAGATAATAGCTAATGATAGTATAAAGACATCACTATTAGCAAAACATTTAAAAATTAAGCATCCAGAAAATGAAGACAAACCTCTACAGTTTTTCAGTGATTTTTTGAGAGTCATGTGATACTCAGTCACATACATAATTTCACTAAACTTAATTGTAAATCTTTAGAAGCCTCTTTAGAGGTTTCTTGCTGTTGTGGTTTAACCCCAGCCAGCAACCAAGCCCCACACAGCCGCTCGCTCACTCCCCCTCGGTGGGATGGGGGAGAGAATCGGAAGGATAAAAGTGAGAAAACTCGTGGGTTGAGATAAAGACAGTTTAATAGGTAAAGCAAAAGCTGTGCATGCAAGCAAAGCAAACCAAGGAATTCATTCACTGCTTCCCAGTGGCAGGTAGGTGTTCAGCCATCTCCAGGAAAGCAGGGCTCCATCACGTGTGACGGTTACTTGGGAAGACAAACACCATCGCTCTGAACGTCCCCCCCTTCCTTCTTCTTTCCCCAGCTTT
>NW_008794603.1:2754427-2755904 GCF_000699145.1 Aptenodytes forsteri | reverse complement strand
CTTCTTGTGCACCCCCAGCCTGCTCGCTGGTGGGGTGGGGTGAGGAGCAGAAAAGGCCTTGACTCTGTGTCGGCACTGCTCAGCAGTAATGAAAACATCTCTGTATTATCAACACTATTTTCAGCACAAACCTAAAACTTAGCCCCATACTAGCTACTATGATGAAAATTAACTCTATCCCAGGCAAAACCAGCACACTTATTTAATAACAAAAGACAAAAAGGCACATGCCACTGAGGAAACACTTTTTCTTTCTGCCATGGTAAAAATGGCTGAAATAGTACATGGAAAACAATATGGAGACAAAGTAAAATGCATTCCTTTGTCAGCAAATGCTACTGGAAGAGGCATAGAAAACATTGCTGAAGATTTGAAGGAACAAGTGTTAGCACAGATGTATTGTGGGAGGTTTGCTATACAGTTGGCTGAAAGTACAGGTATTTCTAACATGTTTCAGCTTATGGTATTGCTAGATTCTGTTTCAGTAATGATGTACAGTAGAGCTACTTTTTTGTGAACTGCTAAAGGAAAGATATACTGGATATATTCTCAACAGCAAATGAGTTCTTTAATAAAAGCAATGTTTTATGGAAAAAACATGTAAGTGTAACCACTGATGGAGTGGCTGCTTTGACTGGAATAAAAAAAGGATTCTAGGGTAAGCTTACAGAATTTGCACCACACATGAAATTAATTAGCTGCATCATCCATAGCCAAGCTATTGCAGCAAAGAAGTTGGAGCCAGAAGTGCACAAAGCGCTAGACGATGTCATCAATGTGGTTAATGTTATAACAAGAAGACCTTTAAATAGTAGAATGAGATGGGGAGTGACTGTACAAATCTTTTGTACCACACAGAGGTTCACTGGTTATCTCATGGCAAAATGCATTGAACAGTTTTCAGACTTAAAGATGAGTTATGCATTTTTCTTTCACAAGAAGATGAGTGTTCCAAATTTACTTACCTTTTCTGTGATGAAAAGTGGCTGTCAGTAGTATGTAACCTAGCTAACATTTAAAAAAAAATAAACACACTTAATGTGTCCCTTCAATGTAAAGGGGACTTTTTAACAATGAGTGAGAAAGTAACTGCTTTTTGAAAGAAACCGGTGCTATGGAGAAAGCATTTTGAAAACGGATGTTTGGAAATTATTGTTATGTGATATTGTGCCAAAAATGATGTGTCACCTATAAAAACTCTCATATCTGTGCACTTAAAAAACTTGGAAACAGACATTCCTAACCTATTTAAAAATCTTCCAAATGAAGCGTTTCAGTGGGTGTCCTGGTTTCGGCTGGGATAGAGTTAGTTTTCTGGTATAGTGTTGCGTTTTGGATATAGTATGAGAATAATGTTGATAACACACCGATGTTTTAGCTGTTGCTAAGTAGTGCTTACACTAGTCAAGGACTTTTCAGCTTCCCATGCTCTACCGACTGAGGAGGCTGCAGGTGCACAAGAAGCTGGGAGGGGGCA
>NW_008794603.1:2753100-2753538 GCF_000699145.1 Aptenodytes forsteri | reverse complement strand
GGGTAGTTAAGATACTTCTATTGGTATTTCTTGGGAATATTGTTTTGGTTTTGTCTAAGGTTAATAAGCAATTTAAGAATATCATCCAGAGATCTGCCCCAAGGCTGGATAGTTGTGGGATAGAGTGGCAGGGTACGTGGGATAGCATTGGCAAGTACCTAGGCCAGTGGGCACCCCCAGTGTTTTGGAATTTCACCCCTGAACAAGTGCAGAATCCTGAAAAATTAGTAGAATATTTGGAAAAAGTATGCTGTCACCCTGGCAACTCCAGAGAGACACAGATCACTGCAATGTGCTGGGGCCTGGCCCATGCCTACCGAGCCCTGTTCAACACTATTCTGTACCCTCAAGGGGAAGAGGTCTCTGGATCTGATGATAAAATGATAGGCTCTGTGGCCACTCCAACCCCGGCGACAGGCCCTGCGGCCACTCAGACCC
>NW_008794603.1:2721778-2745658 GCF_000699145.1 Aptenodytes forsteri | reverse complement strand
GGTGAGGAATTGCATTGTGCATCACTTGCTTTGTATATTCTATTATTATTATTATTGTTATTATATTTCAATTATTAAACTGTTTTTATCTCAACCCATGAGTTTTCTCACTTTTACTCTTCTGATTCTCTCCCCCATCCCACAGAGGGGGGGGGAGTGAGCGAGCAGCTGTGTGGGGCTCAGTTGCCGGCTGAGGTTAAACCACAACAGTGGGTTTTGAACCCACGTGTTAGAAACATAAAAATGCAACACCTTCCCTTTAGTTTGCAAGAACAACTGATTAACATCAGGGAAGGTGAAAATTTACTAGCCAAATTTCAAGAAAAGCCTTTGCATAATTAGCGGATGGGAGTGAAAAATGAGTATCATGATTTAGTAAGTGCAGCCAACAATGCACTTCTTCCATGTGGATCTGCGTATCTTTGTGGGTTGTTTTGTTTTTTTTTTTCCCCAGCTATGATGGCCATGTAAAGTGAAGTATCAAAACAAACTGAACTTAGAATGAGACCTCTGAATTGCTGTTATCACAAAGCGTTAAACCAGTATTTTAAAAAATAATGAAGCATACTCAATCATATATCTCTCACTAAAATATTATTATTGTTATTAATATTATATTGTCCATTATTAATTTTGTGAGAGCAAAAAAGTTTCTTGTACCATTAACAAATAAAAATATTTAAAATTATTTAATCTTTATCTCATCCTTTTTTAATTTCTATTTTTGTGTATGTTTTATAATGTACTTTATTAGTACAGTAGTACATGTATATAATTTCTAAATTAATATACCTATATTGGGGGTGTGGGGTCAAATTTTTTTTACTGATAGGTGTGCACAATCAAAAAAGTCTGGAGACCACTGTTATAGGTTAGATTTTAATTTTCTATTTGAATTGCAGTCTTTCAGACATAACTGACTTTGTATTGCTAAGTTTTTAAATGGGCAATCCAGCAAGACTGTTGCTGAAATGCACCCTTATTTTGATAAAAAGAAGCTAGAATTTAAGAAATGCATATGTAGACTCTTTATCCAGATGATTTTATTATTCTTATCTGGAATGGCCCAAATGAGAGTCATGGGCAAGTCTGTTCAGCCAATATCTTTTCTGTTACGTTGGTGTACTGGGATTAGACAGAACTGTTGCCAGCGGTTTGTGATGTAATGTAAAGCTGTGGAAGCTGGAGCGTACCCAGAAACACCCAGCTTCAGTCCTGTTAGTCACTTCTACACCTGTGTGGGGAAATGGACTACCTTTCTGTAGAGCTAGCTTCAGAATTCTGCCTCTGTATGTAACGTAAGGAGTTGTTCCAAACTAGCATTTTGCCCATCAGTGAGGTCAGAAGCAGCCTATTCAACTGAAAAACATCACAGCTCACTTTTGAAAGCCTAAATATGATTTAACTAAATAGGGCTTTAGTGCTAAAGCAGCGAAGACTGTAGTCCTTGAGTAATTTAAGCAACCCCCCCTGCATTTCAGTGTATAAAACCTACTTAAGTATTCATTATTGCCCTGTGTGTTTAAAGAAGAAAACTTAGTAGTTGGCAACAATACAAAAAGGGCATGGTGATACTCACAAGCTTTTATTCTTAATGTATGAGAAAGAATCCATTAAAATCATAGACAGTTTCAAAATACTCTAAATACTTTGGACACATAGTATCCAAAATACACATGCAGCATACCAGTGAGTTACTTGTACTCTGAAATCACGCCTGGAAGACTGTTAGCTGCTAAATACAGATAGTTCCTCTCTGTTGTGAGTTATATGCATATAAAAAAAAAGTTTCAAAAAACCCCTTTGTTTCCAGGCCTGTTATAACTTACTGTCACACTTCAAAAATACAACAATGCAGCCTTTAACAAACCCTTCTAAATTATTTAATGCATAGTAATAAGAAGGAGTTATACTACTTGATCTGTATAAAAGTTTCACAGAATTTATTAAAAATACCCACCTGTCATAATGTTTAAATTATCAAGCATCTCATCACTTCAGCCAAAAGATCCAATTTTGTCATTCAGAAAATCTAGCCTGAATTTCATTTGCTCTTTGAAAAGCTGTGGTATGAAATTAAATCTTTGGCCACAATGAAGTCTCTTTGCCTTCAGTAGCACCATAATTTTACCCTTAATTAATACAGAATGTCTATAAAGTCACTGTGACATTTGTGCTAAACATATATTTTCAGAGCAGTAACATCAGTGATAAAATTTTATGCCAATGAAAATGACATTCAAAACTGCAATGAACTAGGAACATCCATTATTTTTCTTTGTTGCTTGATATATTAAATGCGTATAATTAGTCATAGTAGGCTTCAGTTAAAAATTTTCCAGCACTGGATGACACAAGCAGAGTTTTTGTGTATGATTTTACATAATTTCCCATGTATAGTTCATTGTAGTTATTTTCCTTCTTAAATAAGAAACCGACAACTAGTGACAGTGTTAATGAAGTAAGGTACATTCTGTTTAAATACTGTCATTGACGATGAAGACATCTAAACAGCTAGCGTGTTTTCTTAAACTGTTTTTATTGCCTCAGATCAATATCAAGGTAGTATGGC
The DNA here is from genome assembly GCF_000699145.1 of Aptenodytes forsteri. Lineage (NCBI taxonomy): Eukaryota > Metazoa > Chordata > Aves > Sphenisciformes > Spheniscidae > Aptenodytes > Aptenodytes forsteri. The sequence continues at coordinate 2,743,086 of NW_008794603.1, read as the reverse complement.
TACTGGAATAACCTGCAAAAGTTGAAGAGAAGTACTTGCTGGAAACAACAAGGGACCTGGTTTCAAAGGTAGTATTCATTAATGGTTTTTCTTACTACGTATGAAGCTTTTTGTGTGACTGATACCTAATTCTAAAATAACTCTACTGTGAACTATTACTCAGTAGGATCTTCTGAATCCTGTCTGTGATTTTTATCATTCCAGAGTTCTGGTAGTTAATCCTGTTTCATCCTGTTTGGAAATAGCATTGTCCAAAATAAATGTCCTATGTGGGAATAGCATCACCCAAGATAAATGTCTGATTATAATAAACTTACAATGAAATATAAGAACTGGAAGTAGATATAGCTAATCTGGAATTATTTATTTGATAAACTCCTTCACAGTTTCATATTCAGTATTTAAAATGAAAAATTCCGTTAAGGAATTATCTTTTAATGTTTACCATCTATGTTGTAAACCATGTTGTGCATGAAGAAATCTTCATCACAAATTTTGGCATTTTCTTGAATCTGTCAGTGTTTATAATCTTTTGTATTAAGATAATGGTACCTTTAGGTCCGTAGGTATTATGTAAGATGATGGGCAGGTAGAGTAGAAGGTAGTTCCTACTCCATTCTTAACTCTGTCCCTAATGAGACAAGTCAAAAAAGGTGTGTCTGCATACGCATTTGTGTGCCTCTGTATGCGTCTGTGCTAGGGAGGGAGAATAGAAAGCAATATTGGAGTACTACCAACACTTGCTATTTTATTGTGTTGCAGTACTCAGTGGCTTAAAAAGACAGCTACGAAAGCATTGCTCACAGTTCCCTGACTCATGCAAGAATAACCCCTTCCTGAGTAAGAGAGCAAAATCTGCATATATTGTGATGAGACTGTGTTAATTTTATCTGCAAGCAGTTGCTGAAACCATAACACATAATGCCAAAGAGATTTTTCTAGAATGCTGTAAACATGTTCTGCTTTGCTGTGCCAAAGCATTTCATCACAAAAAGTAGCTCTTTTAGAGATTTTGAAAGCAAAACATGAAAGAAGAAAAAATGATTAGTGTCATGATTTATTTGGGATTGTCTTATTCTTGGATCTCAACAATTAAAAACAAAAGGAGAGGGAGAATGTAAAAATAGGATGTGATTAAGTGGAATCAGAAGAAGGGGGAAATGAAGTAGGAAAAGTAGCAGAGAACATGGAATAAGAAACCAGTAGGAATTTACAGCACAACAGCTACCTTATGGATGACTACTATTGGCTTGGATTTTTAGAGCAGAAAAAGTTAAAGGACATCCAGCCTAAACCAGATCTATTTGGTATTTTAGTTCTGTATGTATGAGGCAGGAAATAGCTTTGAAATGCAGCAATTTCCTCCCTAGAAAAGCAACTTACTTTGCAAATATTAAAGTCAATAGTACTGCATGTCTCTGCCAATAAGTATTTAGCTTGAAATGGATGTTGACAATTTTGATTGGGGAAAGAAATTCTTTCAGATAAAACAATCTGAAGGAGAGATAACAAAAACTTTTTCTGAAGTATTTGTTCAGTAGTAAGGGTTTTTCATATTAATGTTACTCTGCCTCAGCAGAGACATACTGATTTTTCAGTTTATTTACTTGAACTTGGGTGTGGTACCCTCTTCATATCAGAGCTGAATGATTCAGGAGCTTTTCCTTAGGATTATATAGCATTTATTTTCTCTGCATCTGCTAACAGCAATTACAAATGAACCAGCGTCAGTATCTCTTTACACTGGTTAGGGTATCAGATGTTTCTTTTTTCTATTTGCATTCCAGTCACTATTAGATGTTGTCCACAGGTTTCAGTCCTAGAAGTTGAAGCATGCAATACCAAACCTACTACATCCTTATATCATTCCTTCTCCCAGCAGCAGCATAGTTCTCAGGCAGACATTGTAAAAGAGCTATGAGCTTATGTATTTCATTATTGACATACTTTGGAAAGTTGTGGTGGTGATTCCCATCCATGGTGCTTTCATTTCAAATTTAAGGCCCCATTAGAGCTTATCTACTTTGATCAGACATAACCCTCACCAGTGGATACTTTTTGTAAATAGCTGTTATATTAATGTGCTGACACAGCCTACTTTACTTTTTTGGGAGTGGACCTAGAATTCACATAGGAAAATGAGGTATCTTGGAGATGCTGCTGAATCTGCTAACAAGATAAGGAAGAAATAGATGTGAAGAAAAGCGAGAGTGAGAAAATTAAAATAAAAAAAGCATGGAGAGCAGAAGAATCTGGAAAACCCATGTGAGCCTGCTTACCTTGCTGCAGCTTGCATCTCCCGCATGCAGGTTCAGTGTCAAACTCTTCTCCATTACTCTGTTCCCTCAGTACCCTCGATTCAAACTTGGAGTTTGGAGGTTGAATTGTTGGGATTCTTTTGATACCGTGACAACTAATAATTATATATATTGGCTTCATGTATGTGCTTAAAATACTAGCTGTGTTATTGAGGTAACCATCTCTACCCATTGTCTACAAGCATAATTCAGTATCAAAACCTAGTCCTTCTTGGCTTTAGTTAAAAACAAAACAATATTCCTACTAAGGCATAAAAGCCATAGCAGTTCTCATCCATGTTTCCTGCAATATCTTCCACAACCTCTGTAAAACTGATTTAAAGAAGGCAATTCTGAACAGGTTTAGATTTGTATCTGTTGGTTTGAATGTTTAAGCTCGGATTTTCAGAGAGTTGTCTAAAAGACAACTCCTTTACTGCCTTTAAAATCCAGACTTTAGGTCATCTAGTAAGAGTCTATGCTTTTAATGCTAAAACCATAGTGGCAAACTGAGCCATTGACCCATGCTAAATTAGTCCTATAGTATGGAAATGTAAGTGCAAAAATGAAAACCACATTCTGCAATCTGATAATGAGTGTGAATCATGAAATATACGGAACCAAGAAATTGGTTTTTACCATACAGATTGGAGAGGTGATGGTTCATAACTTACCACATAAGGCAGTCATGTAATATGGATTTGGTGTGCTGCCTAAAGCATTAATAATAAAAAAAGTTTAGTGCCATTGTACATCTGTTCCAGAAATTCTTGTGAAAATCGTGGGAACTTGGTTTAAACAAGAAATAGTAAGTTGGTGTTGTGGATTTCTTACAGTATTAAGTATAATTCACCATTTCTTTTTTGTTTTTCTTCCACCCTCTTTCTCTTTACTTCAATACAACTATCACTTGTTATATATTTAAACTAGAAGCTGTTGTGAATGGAAATTATATCTGCATAGTACTTATCAGAGTACCTTGTTCTTGACAGGTAGCCCTTGGCACTATTAAAATACCACAACATCAGCATAGATTTGTAAATCTGATTTAATTTATTTAGATTTTTTTCTGTTGGAAATTATTAGACTGGTTTGTCTGGGTGGGAGGAATGAGTGAGAGAATAATTCTTCTGTGACCATGGGATAGTGCAGCTGAAATCTCTTCCTTTTCCTGCCATTCTCAGTCCTATTTCCATTGAAGTCCCTATCACATAAATATCAGACTTCAGAGATGTTCATCTGATGCTGGAGATAGATGTCTTTTAATGGTAGTAAGCTGTGAATGACTGAATTAGGAATGGAATTTATATTGTAATGGTTCTATGTATTTTTAGAATGTGGGTTTTTTTCATAATGGAGGCAGATGTGAGAAAGCCTGGGGGCAGACACAGAATTTTAACTGTGATAAAGAGACAATAGTCATAGGAAATTTTTTTGAGTGGTGCTCTTAGTGCTCTGGAACTCTTTCACCTTTCTTGACAATTCCTCCTTTAGAATCTACATTCTACAGGCAAGTTATTACCTGATTACGAAGTTTGAAAAGTCACTTGGCAGAATCAAGAATCAACATGTTTCCAGGCAGACTGTCTGATTACTTGATCTAATCTAGCTAATAGCTATTAGCATAATTATATACCAGGCATAGTCCACATCTAAAACAAGCACTTCAGCACACAGGCATATGGAGTATCTTCCTCATGCATCATGTTTTAATTCATATCTCTGTGTTGTTAAATCTGTTGCTTATGACTCTGCAGTATTTTCCCTTATCCACCTTATCTCCAGTATTGCTTGTTTTCAAATCTCAGAATTACTAATTTGTGGCTACTGATATAAACCAATACTGGTTTTACATCTGGTAATTGAATGGTGAAATACTATTGCTGTTTTCTTAAACTCAGTTACAGATAGGCAATACATTTTTCAATTGAGTCAAAATAGCTATTTTTAGATGCTGCAGGAGCATGATGGAGACAACAAATATTCTGGTGCAGGTATATGACTTATTTTTTATTAATATATGTTTTAAAAATGTTTTATTTCCTCTGTCCTGGGTTTTTATTGTCTGTTTATAGTAGTTCAGCATGAAGTTAATAATGTTGCAAAGAACATTATTGTTAAGTTCTTTGTTAAGTTAAAGCATGGAGAAGACCAATTAGTGAAGGCAGCCATATGTTCAGTGATTTTTATATTGATATAATTGTTCAGTAGTGCATGTATTATCCATCTGATAAAATCTGTAGGAAGTCTGGCTTCACATCTGTAAAAGTTACCTGTTTCTTCTAGGAAACCTGAGAAGTTCCTTTCCTGGTTCTGATCTGGATGCCAGTTGTTTCACAGACTACAGAGAAAAAGAAGTGTCCAGGCACCGTATGATAGTGCTGGAAGGTAAAGGGTAATATCATTAAGGAGAAGATACACCTTACTGGCTAATTTTTGGTTATAGAATCAGACTTTTTTGACAGAATGACTAGAAAGATACGCCTTTGTCATCACATGTTTTATCCACCTAAGTGTTCTTGTTAAAAAAAATATTAGTGGGTAGTGGAATAAGTGAATCAATTCCAAAGAATTAAATTGCAACACACTGAGCTGTATGGAAGCCCTTACACAGATTTCACTATTTCTGTCATATTGTAACAGCAACGCTTGTTTCCTCAAAGGTTAAACATGAGAATTCACTGTATTTTGTTGCTGTTGATCATGGCTTTGGACCTTCACCTTCAGAAAACAGCTTAATGGTGGGAAGCAAAGGAAGGCAAAATATTTTTTAGTATCTTGCAGGTTTTACATGTCATGTGATTTTGAACTCCTTGGAGCTAGCCAACTGCAAATTACTTGTCATCGCATCTATTTTTCTGAACCAGTATACAAAAGCAACTTTTTGTATTAGAGTGACTAGCCACTAGAGGGCACGTGATATTCAGTAATTGAATGGTAATTCTTTACCATACATAACTTCATACTGGACCCCGTTGTAAACAAGAAATTTACCTTTTTCATGGTGGGTAGAAACTGATTCAAATTCTCCAGTAATTGCCATTGGAATAGCAGGTTTCTGAAACATTAGTGATTATGGGATACTCCCTGGAAGCATATCAATAAGCTGGAAAACGGAAGGAGAGAGCTGTGAATTGCCGCTGCTCTTGTTTGGCTGGTTATCATTTATAGCAGGGTTGGGATAACATTGTAGTAGTACGGAGCTAAAATGTAATTGCTGTATTTACATAGAGGAATAAAAATGAAAGTTAAACAAGAGGATAATGTTATATTTTATAGTCTTTGCAGAATGTCATAAAAATTATACAAAGGTGTTAAAATTGAATAATCAGAATTAGTATTCCCATTTTTCTTCTGTTTGGTTGTTACGATAGTTATGGGGAGATTCATCTTGCGAGCTAGATTACAGTCTTTCTTTGAGTGTATGGGTCAAGGTTGAGGATAAGTAAACTGCAAGTCTCCTCTCTAGTTGCTACCCAATTAGCTTTTTCAAAGGCAACATTGTGCAGACTGAGTGGGTTAGTCCTTCTGTCTTGCGAGGTGCCAATCACTCAGAAGAAAATGAGGAGGAAAGAGAGACACAAGGATTCCTGTCTTTCCCCCATCAGACTATAGAATAGGATCAGCATGTATGGGGCAGTAATACATATTATGCTATATAAATAATATGTGTTGCAGAGTGTGGAAATAGAAGTCTTGGGGGAAGCACACACTCGTGATCTTGTTTACATGCTGCTTGGAAAGTGCAGGAAGTGATTTGTCTGTAATGTGTTGACAGGGAAACAAATTTCATAGTCTCATAAATGTAACTGTATAGATAAACTGCCACTAGATGGTGGTCGTGAAGCAGAGGCTTTTAGCATTTGTAGGACCAACAGAGCTGGCAAGCTGAAATGAGCTTTCCCAGCTCTTCATATCTCCTCTTAACACACAGGCTTTGTAAGCTACACAACATATACCCCTGTGCATCACTAGGACAGTTTCATGCTATTTGAAGAGAAATCTTCATCTTAGTATGTTTGTCCCCATAGCAGGATAGCAGCTATAGCCCTATAATTTACAGCCAGTTTGTCCCTCTAGCACTGTGGCAGGATAGTGCTACTTGCACAACACCACCTATGCTGTTGGACCAAACAGGCTTTATGGTCTTACTTGTTAACTGCCACCATATCTAGCACATTATTTTAAAACCACTTAGGTTAGGGAAGATAATCACTGAGGCAAAGAAAATTGCATGGCAGCTAGATCTGCAAAAAATGCATTTTGGACATTTTGGACATTAAAAAATTTCTTTTGTCCCCATAGCAGGATAGCAGCTATAGCCCTATAATTTACAGCCAGTTTGTCCCTCTAGCACTGTGGCAGGATAGTGCTACTTGCACAACACCACCTATGCTGTTGGACCAAACAGGCTTTATGGTCTTACTTGTTAACTGCCACCATATCTAGCACATTATTTTAAAACCACTTAGGTTAGGGAAGATAATCACTGAGGCAAAGAAAATTGCATGGCAGCTAGATCTGCAAAAAATGCATTTTGGACATTTTGGACATTAGGAAAAATTTCTTTACTGAAAGAGTGGTTAAACATTGGAACAGGCTGCCCAGGGAAGTGGTTGAGTCCCCATCCCTGGAAGTATTTAAAAGACGCATAGATGAAGCACTTAGGGACATGGTTTAGTGGGCATGGTGGTGTTGGGTCAACGGTTGGACTTGATGATCTTAGATGTCTTTTCCAACCTTAATGATTCTATGATTCTAAAATATATGGAGACACCTAGTGAACATTTTCAGAGTCACTTGCTTTTTTGTGCAATTTGTTAAGTCAGTAGGCTCTGTTGAAGACTATATTCTTAGGTTTCAAGTTTGGTTTTAAATATAGGTAATTTTCAACTTTGTTCAAACAAATGGACTTAGAAGTTCACTTGTGCTATATGGGAAAAGCTTTAAAAAACAGCTGAGAGTGCTTTTGCTTAGTTCTTTTTTACAAGCTTCGTTGTCAAAATCCGTAACTGGTAAACAGTTGAACAGGATGGATGTTGCAGAGAGTTACAGTCATGTGAAAGGAATAGGGTTATAACAGAATTTTCTTTGTAGGCCTTAGTATGTCAGGCGTGAGCATTGGTTAACATAAAATATAAAAGATTTTCTTTTTTTTTGTTTCCAGTGTTGGAATGTTTAATAATATCAGCAAGCTAGCCAAATTCAAACTAAATGCCTTTCTGACAATTGATGAATGGCCTTATCCCTGTTTCATTGTATGGATTTATAATTGTGTGCAATAGTTGGAATTAGATAAATCCTCCTCTAAAACAACATAGTAACCTCTCTGGATGAGTGACAGCTTTAAATAGGACCTGGATCAATAGGAGTGCTGGAGAATTTACAGCCAAACTGAAGGAATGTATATTTTGTTCCCTTATTAAGTACTCGTATACAAGGATTGATTTTTGGGCAGAGGGGAGATTGTCAACAGTAGTAATTCAGCATTTCATGTGATATGATGATCTCAGTTTCCTGTATCTCTCTTGGCATTCTGGGGATGCACTGGCAGATTCTGGATTTACTTAGCTATTTGAGTAGTTTTAGGACATAGTCAAATGAACTGTGCTACAATGCAGTGACTTGATTATAAGCCTTTTGTAATGAGCTGGAGGTCTTTTGTATTTAGTCCTAATGGAGATCAATCTCTTCTCATAGTGTGTGGTTACTTTGTGCTGATGGATAGGTAGATAATTCATTTCACACTCTTCCTAGTCAAGAAAAACAAATCCGCTTAGGACTTTAAGAACTAGCTGGAAATTACCCCATTAAATATCCAGCTGCTTGTTGTTATTCTTTTACACGTAATTCATATAAAGTAGAACATACTACAAGGTGATATTTACTATAAAAAATGGTATGTGTAAAGATATTTACTAATATTTAGAGTGCCCTAAAGTAGTAAGGAGATACGGTGCCTGAGATTATTGGCCTGCTCTAGGACTCAGACTGGTCAACTTCATGGCTAGGTCAGTGAACCAGCTGACCCTGACAAGCTGATCCAGCCCTTCGGATGTCTGTAGAAATGCTACTGCTGTAGTCTCCCAAACGGAATGCCTGCTTGGCTTTTTACAGCACTATCAATGTCTATTGGCATGGCAAAAAAACAAGTGGAATTTTGTTTCTTCCTGTGGCAGGATAGTGCTCTTTGCACAAACCGCCTGCAGGCAGTTGGACCAGACAGCTTGTTGTGACCTTGCTTGTTATTAGCCGCTGCCACACCCACTACATTCTTTTATAGCCAGTTTTATTCCCTAGACGTTCTGTTTTTGCAACTTAATAGCATACCTTCCCAGTGAACACTGCCTTACTGTGTACTTTTCCTGGCCTGTGTTCAGAAGGGGTGGGATCAACACCTGAATTTTCATCTGTCCATGTTAACTAGTCTGCCCTTACTCTGTGGTAGCACTCCCCATATCTTTAAATAGCGCGTAGGAGTTGAATCAACTTCTCATGCAGTTTGAGCAGAAAGAAATGCTTTGAACATATAAAGAGAACCAAAACCTTAATATTATGTATGAATGCCCATGTTCAGCAATGGAATGGGCAGTTACCTATGATGGTATCTCTGAAGAAGCTGTTGCATTCTCTTTTCAAAACTCCATAAAGTATTCCTGTTCTGATACTTTTTCTTGTCCTCACATTCCCCTCTAGAACTTGCCTACAGATGTGATTAATTCCTCAATTTTCTTTTTCAACTAAACTCTCCGTCTTTTTTTTTTTTTAAACTCACTAGGTTCCACAGACAAGGGAAACTGTTGTCTTGTTTGCTTGCATGAGTCAACATGTCACTGAAGATTTAATGTGCAGATTCATAGTATTCTCATTGGCAAAGTATTTTAGCACAGATCATCATCATCATCGTTCTTTGAATTACTAAATCCTTTTGCTATGGGAAAGAGCCTATTTTAAAATATATACAGCAATGGACTTCACAGTGGAAGAGCAAATGTTTAGTTTTCTGCTCTGTGTGTAGGCTTAACCCTCTTCCTAATAGTTCCATTTGTGGAGCTATGAATGTCTGCCGTTTAATTTCCTAGAGTAACACTGGTGACTGGCAGGTTTTCGTTGTTCTTCATAAGGCCTTCTGTTAACACACTGATGGATCTCTGAATCCAAAAACATCCACCGTGTTAGTGATCAGCTTGTGTGAAACGATGAAAGTCTACCCTAGAAATTTCAGATAGTCTGCACATTAGCTATGGCATGTAAAGCTTTCATGTGGCACACTGACTTTTTCCCAGCTTATCTTCAGTAACTAATGAAAAAAAAAAAGATCCCTTGTGTGAAAATACTGCAGGACTGATTTCAATAGAAATAAGGATTAAAAATGTTGATCTTTTTAGCCACGATATTACTTTTTAATTGTTTTCTAACATTTGTATGAAGTTTTGTATAAATGCATGTTACAGTCTGAGGACATATATGTCCTATCTAGGTTATACAGAAGTTGCCTTTAAATTTGCTAGTGTGAGCACATCTAGGAATAACAAGAAGCTCAGTTAACAACTTGAGTATTTACCTAGCTTCTTGGATAGATTTTGCAGCCTCCACTGACTTCCATACTATTAAAGCTATACACTAAACGATGATCAAAGTAGACTAAAGCTTTAGTTCCCAAACTGTGCCACTTGGGCCTTTGGGATTATTGAATTCATACTAAGTGTTTTAGAGAAGTGTGTTGTTATTATGGTGTTTCCAGTTACACATATGAAGAGACAGACTGACATGCAATACAAGTTACCAACACATAACTAACCCATTTTCCTACTCCTTCCTTTAGTGTAAGACACACATACAACAATCTAATGTAACTGTGTTATCAGTCTGTTGTTTTTAAATCTCCTTTGTATTCTCTAAGCTCCTCTGGCCAGACAATTACTTTCCTGAGTGAAAGTTGAAACATACTAATATCATTAGGTAAATGAAATCAGTGTAAATTAAGGGTTAGTCTGAACTGAATGGTGTTGTCCACTATGCTTTTTCCTTCTCTCATGAACTGTAATTACTCTCTTGTGTGGAATATATGAGTAATTCCTCCATTTTGCAGTTCTCCACTGACCTTTGTCAAGTCTTGACCTTTGTCAAGAAACAAGTCAACTCTTCCGCACACATTTTCCACTGTGGTGAGCAGTCGTACATGTAGATGACAAGGTGGAGCAAAGCAGAATGCCAAAACAGTAATAGGTCATGAAGGCTGCATTGAAGTAAGTCTTTTGCCTTGCTCTCATTAGGACAGTGTTTTGTTTCTCAGACACAGATCCTCAGTCTTGCACATTATGTTTCTGACTCTTGCTTATTTTCCAGTGTTTATACTTCAGTTATTTTCATTTTACCTTTTTGCTTTTGAAGGATAAGTATGACTAGTATAAATAAGGCCCAATTTTGTCCAACAAAGTGAAATGTAGACAAATTCTAAACGGGTTGTGTTAGGTTGGAGTATGTAACACATAGGACCTTCTTTCATAGCTTTTATTTCTTTACGTTGTTTATTTAAATTTAGTTTTATATGAATTTGGTTCAACAGAGCCTGCTGTTCTCTGTTCTAGGGGGATACTTGGGTATATAGTCCATTGTCTACCTGATGTACATTTGTATGTGTAGGATGGACGGTATATTATCGTGAATATACCTTTCCTAACCTTCATTTTAATAGCAGAACAATTGATATTAGAACTTGATATCAATAGCACATGAGGCTTATTTACTATAATAAACTCTAATGCAGAAATTGCATTTAAGCAGAGGGTATAGTGCAGAAGTAGCAAGTCAATTTAAAGCAGAAGGAGGCACCCCACTGTTACATATAAGACTGATATCAAGCAATGCTTTTTATAGAATAAAAGTAATGCATTCTAGTTGAGTTTGCTGATATAGTACAAATTTCTTATTTCCCATGTCCATTATTTTTTTGGAGAGTGATGCATCCATATGGAACTCTGCATTTGGTCTCAGTCCAGATGTGAATCATTGCATGGGAAATGTGAGCATTCAGTGTGCTCTAAGCTATGGAAGAATGAAAAAATATACTTTTCCAGCTTTTTTTAATCTTTTCACCAGAAAGTTATACAGAGAATGTAACTGTCCCATAAGAGGGAGTAAAATGAAATTATGCTAAAATCTCACAAAGCATTAAGTTACTTTTTGAGTAAACTTATTAAACATATGCAGAACTTAGAAAAATGTAATGAACCCTTTCCCTTCAAACACCCTCCTTGACAACATGCAAGGTTAAGGGAGAAATAAAGTATGACTGTTTTTCTGTATTTCAGCTCTTCATCTGTAGGTGGTTTACTTTCTAAAGACTTGACGATCTGGCTTCTTTCATTGGCAAAATGCACGCTATTGCTTTTCACCTACCATATATGCTCTAGCTGCTGAAATAGCTGATAGAAAGTCTTTGAGATGTAGTGCTATGGGTGCTTTCTTTCTTTGTTTTGGCACTGCCCATTTTAAAATGCTGCCATAAATGAAATTGTGCTCACAGCAGATAGAAATTAAAGTACACAAGTCTCAGAGAAGTCTCCATGTTTTCTTCTTAAAATTGAGAACACAGGCTTTTGATAGTTAATGTTTACTCTGGGAAATAATCTATTCCAGATATTCTACTGAAACTTGTACCAGGTTTGTGGAGACACAAACACAGTCCCACACAGACTTGAGGAGGGGCTTAATGAAGCAAACTGTCAGTGCAGCAGGTACATGCTCTAAGTCTGTGTGTTACTTCAGTTTTGTTTGTTTGTTTGTTTGTTTTTAGCAGTTATGGTTTCAGAATAGATGTCTGGTGTGGAAAGCTATATAGCTGATGATGGATTTGATTGTCCTACATCATGTTCACAAAACCCCAGAACTGTTTTTCTGGGGTTAATCTAAAAGTCCTCTAGAATGTTCCAGTTACACGTTTTAAGCATACCTGATTAGGTTTTATGAAAATAGCACATCTAGGATGATTACACTATCATGTCTAATTATGATGTAATTATCAACTCTACTGTTAATTAAAATGCCATAAAGAAAACTAAGTAAACATTACAATTTTTTTCGATAGCCTGAAAAATCTAATAAGAGCAAAAAGAAACCTCCATATTTTTTGAAAATACATGCATTTTAAACTGATGAATGCCCTGTAAGTTGTATGCATCTAAATATAAAATATTTAGAATCTCTAATAAAGTAATGATATCTTTGGATAAAGGAACTCACAAAATGCCACTTTGATGCTAATTGTGAGCAAATGAAGAACCTTGCTGATGATTTCTGCCTTCCTTTGCAGACTGTGACTTCTCCCACCTATGTTACGTGTTTGGAGAGATGTATCCCTCCATATCCCCTGACAGAATACTCTGAACATTACCCTGCTCCTGATTTAGGCTTCTCTGAGCTAAAACGTCAAGGTCTTCTCCTCAACAAGAAGTAATTACATACTTCAAACAGTGCATTATGTACACCAGTCTTATATCATGTTTTCATACATTAAGGGCTTGGCTGGGAAAGAAATTGAATTGCTGGCTGTTTTCCTGTCTTACATTTGCCAGAGTCAGTGACTGACCATTTATTTCAAATCTGTCTTGATGATTAGAAGTGCTCATCTTTTAAGAACTTGAGTTTTGGATCCAGGCTCTGACAGTATTCAAATCCTAAACTAATGGTGGGGTGCTCAGAGAATACAGCCAGCAGCATACTTCAGATCAGAATGTCCTGCAAATTCATGGCTGTGTTTATTCAAGACCACTCACCCAGTGACCCCCCAGTAGAAAGCAGACACATCTTCTCATGAGAACATGACAGAAAAAAAAAAGGAATAATTTTTTGGTCAGATGTTACAGGATCCACAATGCAGTATATATGTTGCATTCACATTGTGTTGAAGGCATGTTTTAGCTTTGGAAAATGCTGTTACGTGCTTCATAGAAAATGGTTGTGATAGGTAGTGAATGTTGCTCAGTACTCACAGCAGGGCCTGAGGCCTCTGCAACCGATTCCTCTGAAAAAGTTGGTCTAAAAGGCATCAGACCTTTTGCTGTAGGTCTAAACTGACAAAAGTCAGCCTTTTCAGGTCTCCCTTTCTGCAGTCCAGTTGCCATGCTTACACGTTACTCGGCAAGATGCGAGGCAGCGTATCCCCCGTGAACTGTCTTTTGGCAGTCTCATCTACTGGCATTCAATAATGTGATGACAATTGTACTGATGTATTTCCTGTCAGGCTTCCCATTCAAACCAGTAGTGCAGGAGAGGTATATAGCTTAGTTGTTTGTGAAGAGATTTGCAGAAACTCAGCTTTGAGAGTGGTTTCTTGATACTAAAAACTATTGCCGTGTGCGTGACAAGTTTAGCTGAATAAACTTTGCCATAGGTGAGCAGGTTTAGCCAGCCAAAGCTTATGGTTGTGTTGCTATGGCTATCTCATTTGGCATAGTTCTTGTGAGTAAAACGTGGCATTTGTGTCACTAGTAGATCATTTTGAAAATGTTCTCTCCTGAAGCAGCATGGCATAGGTTTTGAGATTATTGAAGCTCTTCTTCAAGAAGAGGAAGTATGGTATGGCTGGCTGTAGAGAATTGCACATGGGTAGAGTGAGTGTTCATATGAATCTACTAATTTAATTGCTTGAGATGCTGCTGGTCGTACAAAGGAAATGTCAACCTTACGGAAGTCATCATAACTCCCCTGCAGTTTAGGGCATACATAAATGTTGGAATCCAGTTGAGTTTGGGCACTTCTCTTTGGAATGGTTGTACTTTGGGTACAGTTTGTCTTTTGTCAAAGTTGCCAATCAGCAAGAGTATTAAAGTCTACTGATTCACTGTTCCTTTTAGCTGGAGGAAAAGGATGCTGCTTAGAAGAACTGAGAAGAATGTAAGTTAATAATAAAAAGCTGTACAAACAAGAAACTGGATATCTCGGCTTCAGTGAAAATAAGGCTAGTGTGGCATCTCAGATACAAGCTCAGATAAGAATCAGCATGGCAAACTCACAGCTTGTAAATCTTGTTTAATTCTCTCATTACTCTTTTGTAGTGTAAACACGAGACGGTTTATAGATCATCCGGAAGAAATTCCAGACCAGTCAAGTTCATTCACTGACTTGAAAGATACACATTTTTTAAAGGGTGGGGAAATCATATTTATTCTGAAATTATATCTATGCTGTGGCCCTGCCTCTTTTGTTCCAAAATGGGCAATAGAAAGAGTGTACATTTTCTGATTTTTTGAGAGTAGGAAAAGATGCATACATTAAAAGGATTAATCTCCAAGTGCTTTGATTAGCAACCAGTTATCTTTAAGGGAAGGTCACTTACTGCATGAGGAAAATTATAGTTTGTGGTGTTTCTGTACAGTTCTTCAATTCTGTGTGTTAAATCATAATCCTGGCTATATGAGTGGAGGGAGCATGCAGAAGTTGCCTGTGCTTAGTATTTTATGCAGTAGTTATTTGCCAAGATGTGGTAGTTTTTTGTGTGGGTTTTGTTGGGTTTTTTTTAAGGTGGGATATATTAGGAATTTATAAGCACAGGGGTAAGGAAAGTGTGGGACAGGGTAAGGAAAGTGTGGGACAGGAAGATAATCAACAAATGTGATATCAAGAACATATGGCTCCAGATTGATGAGGGAATTCTCGGTCTCACAGGCCAAGGTGCTGATGCTAAAAAGGCATGACTTCTCCCCGGCAAGAGGTGATTCCATCTCTAGGAGAAAACAGAAATGGGAAAAGCAGTGAGCTGTATGTGTTTATAGAGCTCTATGTGTTTATATATTCTTCTGTTCACTGCCTGTGTTTAGAAAGGACCTTTTTTAATGAAAATACGCATTTTGGATGAATCAGCCTTGATTTGAAGCCTGCAATTATTGCTCAAAAATGACTCAAATGGGCCGGTTCCAATGGAAAGAGAGCTTCCTAAAAGTACGTGAATGCTATGCAAATGCAGTAGTGTCTAAACACTAGTTTAGCTGTTATTCTGGAATGGGTAGAACTGTAAATATTAGAAAGAGGAAGAGATATTGTACATATCAACTTGAAAATGAGGTATTTGCTGGTTCTTATGTAGAAGCAGAAAGCTGTATTCAATGCTATTTGGAACTGCTGTGGAGATGAGCAAGTTCTTAGTGCTTTTTCCATCTTGGAAAGATAAAAATCAGGCACGTTTTCCATGCAGTTCAAAAGAACCCACCTTTTGTTCTGCCATATACTGCTCAAACTGTGGACTAGACATGGCCCCTTCCACCTCCTTAGATCTTAACTGGCACACTGAGTTAGTGAACGTATGTACTTATGATATCATGCTGTGCTAACCATATCCTTTTCCATAATATTTCAGCTCCTGTGGGGAAGGGCATGGTCAAATATTAGCTTAGCTTAAAACATATAATCACTGCTGTGTATCTTAAGAACAGGGCATTAATTGTATCTGTAAAGACATTCAGAACACACAGACTACTTCGCTGTAAAAAACCAACCCTGAAATACAAGTTTTGACAGTCTTTTTTATATCCAACAATACAAACCCCGTAGATTCAGCTCAGTTTCTTCCCTTAATTTGACCTTGTCCCACAGGAGATACTTTTTATGTGGTCAGGTCTGGAAGTTCACATCCCATTTGATACACCTGTGTTGAAAACCATCCCTGTTCTATTTATTAATTGGAGGAAAAACATTTAAAAAGATATTGTTTGATCTTCAAACTAAAATAAATAGGGGAGAAACATGCATTAATATAAATATCCCCACATAAAGTGTGTAAAACACATGCCTCAGGAGCTAGACAGATTACCTTCTATAGAGATACTTGCCTTGTGTTTACGTTCCAGTTCGTTCATGAAGATGATAAATATGATTGCTGTTCTGATGTTTTCTGAAAAACAAACAGCTTTGCAAATAGTAACTATCAAAATAAAGCAAGAAAATGAGGAAGTGATTTACATCGAAGTTCCAGATACTTTTCATCATAATGGCCACTACGCACTGGGAATTTCAATAATTATTCTTAATCTGCTAAATGACTCTGAACTTAACATGTTTTCCATAAAAAATAAATCTCAATAAGAATCTCAAGGGATTTGTTTTTCCTTCTCTTGATGTTTTTAAGCTTTCTGCTCTCTAGTCACTCTGTGCTTCCACTTTAGCTCATTAGCCTGGGCACTAAGAAACTCAGTTTGTCCTCTTTATCATCTTCACTCCTGAAGGTTAATAACAGAATGCACAAAGCTTTTGAAGAGACAAGAAGACTTCAGAGGCATATTTTAATAGATCTTTTAAAATGTAGTATAGTAGCACATGGACAGATAAAATATTTAAGCTATAGAATTAAGGCAGTACATCTCAGGACCTAGTGTAACAATCCAGGAAGAATACATAATAGAGACAGTCATGGTCATTTGCACTTTGGACAAGCACAATTCAAGCAATTCAAAGACCTTTTTTTTTTTCCCCTCCCACTAGTGAGCCTTGGTAACACAGATGAGCTGCTGACACATAACAGTAACAGAAGAAACAGTTCAGGAGCTTCACTATGAGCTTATAAATAGTCATAATCAATAAAGCCTAACTATGATCATGCTCACCATGCAAGCATACAGTGTAATTCAGACCATGTTCTCAACAGTGCCCTTTGTAGACAGGTACTTTAAGACCTTTCCATATCCTTGGTGGGTTTTTTAGAACTCTCCTAAGTGGTTATTTTTTTATAGTTGAAGGGATGAGTTGCATTGCTATGTCGTTCATGTTCCCTTAGCATGGCAGTAAATGATTACACAAGCACAGATGAAGGAAGGGTGTCCTGTGGACCAGTCTGAAGAATATGTAAAAAATGCTCAGTCCTTGCTTGCTGCTGTCTTTTTGGCAGCAGCTAGAAGGATCCTGGGGAAGAAATGCACCTTTTATCTGGAGCAAGGTGGTGTCAGTAGTAGCAATAATCTCTCCAAACAAGATGTTAAAATGCTTCATTCTGGCTCTGTGTAAAGGTGTAAGTTGATGAAATATTAGGTCTAGGGAGTCTAAATTCCTTGGTGTGGAACTAAATCTAGAATAGCCTTAGTTGAATCCATACAGCGGTCAGACTTGGACTTAAACTTTGTTGCACAAGGTAATTATCATAATTAAAACCTTGATAACAATCCCCAAAATCTGAAAATACTAGGAAAAAAGACCCATGTAAATGCAGTCTGTCAACCCAGACTTTTAGAAGTTGAGTGCAGTTCAGCAGCTTATTTCCCCCCCCGTAACTCATTAAAAATAACATTTTATGTATTTTTGATCTTCAGAAATGCTATTGTCCACCTTTAACCTAGCAACAGCTTTACCCTGCCAGACAAAAGACCTGGGCACTTTGCTCTGGCAGTGACCTGTTGGACTTGGCTAGGGAATAGGATAGGACAGATGTATTAAATTCTCACTACCTTCAGTAACTGTATTAATAAATACAAGAAGGATTCACCTAGTAATTTTTCAGTGTATATGACATTTTAATAACCATATTATCATATTATCCTGGGGCAAGGGGATATAGGTGTTAATGTTTGGCATTTCTTCCCCCCCCCCCCCTTTCTTTCTTTTTTCCCCTTTAGCACCTTTAAGTATACCTCTGACAGACTTACTTTTTCTTCAGTATTTGAAAAAGTAATTGGTTTTTAAAATCCCTTCCCAAGTAACGCTTGTTTTTTGGCAGTTTACTGTAGTTTTCTGCATTTAATCAACCAAATGTTTTGACTCTTTTTCTTTTCCTCATTTGTACATAACTGCAGTCTTTTGAGGGATTGATGTTTACTTCTCTCTTATTCCGTTAGCTTGCTGTTCAATCATACTAGCTTTTTAATTTTTTTTAACTTTTTGAAATGTCTCAATAGATATTATGCATTTGCTTTGAGCCTTTAATATAGTGTCATTAAGTACTCTTGCCTCAATTCACAAACATCCCTTTCACAGTGCTTTTTAATTTTTTTAAAAAAAACTTTCAGGTTTTATGTAATTGCCATTTTGAATTTAAACATCATAATAATAGCTATCTGGCTTTTCCTTAGCCTTGTTTAAAAAAATTAAAATGGAATAGTGAAAAGGACAATTCCTGAGTATGAGTTCTGTTATACTGTAGTCACTGCTTGTGCTGTTTCTGTTTCATCATTTTGGAGCAGGATCTGGGTGTTTGGGAGCACATCAAAAGTTACTTCCCCTCTGATGGAGAAGTTATGGAGAAATGCCTTTTTTTTTTTTAGGGAGAGTTTGCTTCCCTTCCGCAAGTGGCAGTCTGTTACGGCATGTAAAAAAATTAGTTTGGGCATCACACCATATGTGGCATTTTCCCAGTCTACATGGAGGTAATCAAGATCTCCCATTATTATTGCATTTACTGACCTTGCAGTCTTAAGGACCTTCCTCAACCTGTTAAATCACTCTTTGCCATTCTTATTAGGCAGTCAGTCATCCAGCTGTAACATATTTCCTGCTTAGACCCAGAGATCTTGTTTAAGAGAGAAATAAGCATTCTAATCCAACCAGGCTTCTTAGAAGTATGTCTGTCTGTAGTCCTGTTTTCAATTTTTTGGTAACCCTTTACATTGGGAATAGGTTTTTTTCTTCTTTCTTCAGACTGTTCCTCACCATTTGCTATCTGAGTTCTTGCCAACTTCTTATTCTTTTCTTGAGGATACCAAGCTTTTATGCTTTGCTTCAAAGACTGTCTCATTCTGAGTTGTGTACTCTTCTGAGCCTGTTGTATGTCCCTATACTTTGATTTATTAAAAAAACAGTTTTAAAAGTAAATATGTCAAACTAGAAGCCAATGGTATTCTTCAGAGATCTTTAGCTCATCTTTGGAAACAGTTTTAACCTACAATAATTACCTAAAATTTCTCAGTTCTATGGACCTAATATGACTGCGTCATATTAGACTTACTCCAACCTGACTGAGGTTTTGAGAAGAGATACAAATATCAGATATATCAGAAGAGGTGCAAATAGTCTCAAAATTTAGTCACAGAAATTGGCAATAAAAAATAATCAACTCAGCATTTGTTTTCAGAGCTTATAAATGCTATTGTTATTCCTGTCACTATTATAAGTTACTACTTCAGTGATATTTCATTGACTTTATATAAACATGAGCTGCCATCAGATGTAAATTCAGTGAAAAAACATCAGAGGGTAGAAAATTAATAAAGGCCATGATTTCTTCCTGAAGAACTGTTAATTTCATATGTAGCAATGTATGATGTTAGGGGCTATTGCATAAGATTCACATATCAGCTAGAGACTTGTTTCTGAAAAAAGGCACAGAAAAAATAACCCTATTCTTGTCAGCAATTTACATGGATCTCAAAAGGTGTAGCACCTTCGCCTGGTTTACCATGGGTCAGCTTAAAAATTACCTGACTTTTTTTTTCCCTCATGGATGATTCTGTAATAGAGATCACATTACAACGTAATGGGCATTCTGAAAATGGGCATTTTCAGAAACGTAAAAGTTTCTGAATACCTATTCACAGGATTTTTCTTCTGTGTAATTTTAGTACAGTTAGCCTAACCAAGTTTTAATTCCTAATCTGTTGAATTAAGCGTTACAGGCTATGACACAGTGTGACAACTGTTTGTTTTAAGTACTGAAATAATTTTGTTGCTCTTTCCATTTTATAGGATACATAGGAATTTCTCCCCTTAAAGTGTTGCTAGAGCTGTATGCCTTAGACTTTGGGAAGGCTGATGCTGCTGTATTTATGCTGATATTCAGCTTGATCATAGCCTGCAGACAAGCGAGGTTTGCTTGGAAGACAGGAGTGTCACTGTCTGTGGGCTAGTTATTCTGAAGTTCTGTTGAACAGGGGCTATTTTCCTCTTGATGAAGACTAGTGGATCTTTTCAAATCTACAGGACTGACATCTCACTAGATGCTGGTCATTGTTAGGAAGGCAACATTGTGCACAATAGCTTTAGGCAGTTGTAAACTTCAGTAGTAATTGTCCAGTTAAAAGGACTGATGGAGTGAAGCAAGTGGTGCAGCCAGAAATGGATCCTTGCCTCGTTTCTGCTACAGCATGTGAAGATTTCTCCAGTCTCTTCTATCCAGCCTTACCTATGAGAAATTCTATAGTTTGTCTCAAAATGACAGCTTTCCTTCTAAGCCCTTTATCTACTGTTGTTGACAGCTGCAATAATTTACCCATGGCCACAGAGTCATGTTTTGTTTTGTTTTTTTTAAAAGTTGATTAACATTTACATTGTTACCTTCTGTGAGCCTTAGCCTTACAGCAACTCAAACACAGAATGCACACACGACTAGTGTCCTTGGCTGAGATGTTTCCTCTTCAGTTAAGCCAGTGGCTGTTAGCTCTGATAGGCTAAAGAGTTTGTCTTTTTCCAGTGTTCACAATCCTTCTTACAGCTAAATCTTACTTTTCTCCATAGCTCATCTCTGTTCCTACCAGGCTCATCCATGTCTCTCTTCTTCTGCTACCCTGCAAAGTTGGGTTTGGCCATGAAGGTTTCGTTTTGCTTGGCAATTCACCAATATTTGTTAGGCCTGTTCTGACTTTGCATGGCTGTGTTGTCATGCCACAGCTAGGTGTTCTCACTGGAGCTGTATAGAATCATAGAATAGTTTGGGTTGGAAGGGACCTCTAAAGGTCATCTAGTCCAATCCCCCTGCCATGGGCAGGGACATCTTCAACTAGATCAGGTTGCTCAGAGCCCCGTCCAACCTGACCTTGAATGTTTCCAGGGATGGGGCATCCTGTGCCAGTGTTTCACCACTGTCAGCATAAAAAATGTCTTCCTTATATGTAGTCTAAATCTATCCCCCTTTAGTTTAAAGCCATTCCCCCTTGTCCTGTCGCAACAGGCCCTGCTAAAAAGTCTGTCCCCATCTTTTTTATAAGCCCCCTTGAAGTACTGACAGGCTGCAATAAGGTCTCCCCGAAGCCTTCTCTTCTCTAGGCTGAACAACCCCAACTCTCTCAGCCTTTCTTCACAGGAGAGGTGTTCCAT